>NC_068448.1:61374076-61381576 GCF_023373465.1 Oncorhynchus keta | reverse complement strand
CCCTGTGTAAACCAGCCCCACACCTTAAACCCTCTATAACAGACCCTGTGTACACCAGCCCCACACATTAAACCCTCTATAACAGACCCTGTGTACACCAGCCCCACACCTTAAACCCTCTATATCAGACCCTGTGTACACCAGCCCCACACATTAAACCCTCTATAACAGACCCTGTGTACACCAGCCCCACACATTAAACCCTCTATAACAGACCCTGTGTACACCAGCCCCACACATTAAACCCTCTATAACAGACCCTGTGTACACCAGCCCCACACATTAAACCCTCTATAACAGACCCTGTGTACACCAGCCCCACACCTTAAACCCTCTATAACAGACCCTGTGTACACCAGCCCCACACCTTAAACCCTCTATAACAGACCCTGTGTACACCAGCCCCACACATTAAACCCTCTATAACAGACCCTGTGGACACCAGCCCCACACCTTAAACCCTCTATAACAGACCCTGTGTACACCAGCCCCACACATTAAACCCTCTATAACAGACCCTGTGTACACCAGCCCCACACATTAAACCCTCTATAACAGACCCTGTGTAAACCAGCCCCACACATTAAACCCTCTATAACAGACCCTGTGTTTACCAGCCCCGCACATTAAACCCTCTATAACAGACCCTGTGTAAACCAGCCCCGCACATTAAACCCTCTATAACAGACCCTGTGTACACCAGCCCCACACATTAAACCCTCTATAACAGACCCTGTGTAAACCAGCCCCACACATTAAACCCTCTATAACAGACCCTGTGTTTACCAGCCCCGCACATTAAACCCTCTATAACAGACCCTGTGTAAACCAGCCCCGCACATTAAACCCTCTATAACAGACCCTGTGTACACCAGCCCCACACATTAAACCCTCTATAACAGACCCTGTGTACACCAGCCCCACACCTTAAACCCTCTATAACAGACCCTGTGTACACCAGCCCCACACCTTAAACCCTCTATAACAGACCCTGTGTACACCAGCCCCACACATTAAACCCTCTATAACAGACCCTGTGTAAACCAGCCCCACACATTAAACCCTCTATAACAGACCCTGTGTTTACCAGCCCCGCACATTAAACCCTCTCTAACAGACCCTGTGTAAACCAGCCCCGCACATTAAACCCTCTATAACAGACCCTGTGTACACCAGCCCCACACATTAAACCCTCTATAACAGACCCTGTGTACACCAGCCCCACACATTAAACCCTCTATAACAGACCCTGTGTACACCAGCCCAACACATTAAACCCTCTATAACAGACCCTGTGTAAACCAGCCCCGCACATTAAACCCTCTATAACAGACCCTGTGTACACCAGCCCCACACATTAAACCCTCTATAACAGACCCTGTGTAAACCAGCCCCGCACATTAAACCCTCTATAACAGACCCTGTGTACACCAGCCCCACACATTAAACCCTCTATAACAGACCCTGTGTAAACCAGCCCCACACATTAAACCCTCTATAACAGACCCTGTGTACACCAGCCCCACACATTAAACCCTCTATAACAGACCCTGTGTAAACCAGCCCCACACATTAAACCCTCTATAACAGACCCTGTGTAAACCAGCCCCGCACATTAAACCCTCTATAACAGACCCTGTGGACACCAACCCCACACATTAAACCCTCTATAACAGACCCTGTGTACACCAGCCCCACACATTAAACCCTCTGTAACAGACCCTGTGGACACCAGCCCCACACATTAAACCCTCTATAACAGACCCTGTGTAAACCAGCCCCGCACATTAAACCCTCTATAACAGACCCTGTGGACACCAGCCCCACACATTAAACCCTCTATAACAGACCCTGTGGACACCAACCCCACACATTAAACCCTCTATAACAGACCCTGTGTACACCAGCCCCACACATTAAACCCTCTATAACAGACCCTGTGGACACCAACCCCACACATTAAACCCTCTATAACAGACCCTGTGTACACCAGCCCCACACATTAAACCCTCTATAACAGACCCTGTGTACACCAACCCCACACATTAAACCCTCTATAACAGACCCTGTGTAAACCAGCCCCGCACATTAAACCCTCTATAACAGACCCTGTGTACACCAGCCCCACACATTAAACCCTCTATAACAGACCCTGTGTAAACCAGCCCCACATTAAACCCTCTATAACAGACCCTGTGTACACCAGCCCCACACATTAAACCCTCTATAACAGACCCTGTGTAAACCAGCCCCACACATTAAACCCTCTATAACAGACCCTGTGTACACCAGCCCCACACATTAAACCCTCTATAACAGACCCTGTGTACACCAGCCCCACACATTAAACCCTCTATAACAGACCCTGTGTAAACCAGCCCCGCACATTAAACCCTCTATAACAGACCCTGTGGACACCAACCCCACACATTAAACCCTCTATAACAGACCCTGTGTACACCAGCCCCACACATTAAACCCTCTGTAACAGACCCTGTGGACACCAGCCCCGCACATTAAACCCTCTATAACAGACCCTGTGTAAACCAGCCCCGCACATTAAACCCTCTATAACAGACCCTGTGGACACCAACCCCACACATTAAACCCTCTATAACAGACCCTGTGTACACCAGCCCCACACATTAAACCCTCTATAACAGACCCTGTGTACACCAGCCCCACACATTAAACCCTCTGTAACAGACCCTGTGGACACCAGCCCCGCACATTAAACCCTCTATAACAGACCCTGTGGACACCAACCCCACACATTAAACCCTCTATAACAGACCCTGTGTACACCAGCCCCACACATTAAACCCTCTATAACAGACCCTGTGTACACCAGCCCCGCACATTAAACCCTCTATAACAGACCCTGTGTAAACCAGCCCCACACATTAAACCCTCTATAACAGACCCTGTGGACACCAACCCCACACATTAAACCCTCTATAACAGACCCTGTGTACACCAGCCCCACACATTAAACCCTCTGTAACAGACCCTGTGGACACCAGCCCCGCACATTAAACCCTCTATAACAGACCCTGTGTAAACCAGCCCCACACATTAAACCCTCTATAACAGACCCTGTGGACACCAACCCCACACATTAAACCCTCTATAACAGACCCTGTGTACACCAGCCCCACACATTAAACCCTCTATAACAGACCCTGTGGACACCAGCCCCGCACATTAAACCCTCTATAACAGACCCTGTGTAAACCAGCCCCACACATTAAACCCTCTATAACAGACCCTGTGTAAACCAGCCCCACACATTAAACCCTCTATAACAGACCCTGTGTAAACCAGCCCCGCACATTAAACCCTCTATAACAGACCCTGTGTACACCAGCCCCACACATTAAACCCTCTATAACAGACCCTGTGTACACCAGCCCCACACATTAAACCCTCTATAACAGACCCTGTGTAAACCAGCCCCGCACATTAAACCCTCTATAACAGACCCTGTATAAACCAGCCCCGCACATTAAACCCTCTATAACAGACCCTGTGTACACCAGCCCCGCACATTAAACCCTCTATAACAGACCCTGTGGACACCAGCCCCACACATTAAACCCTCTATAACAGACCCTGTGTAAACCAGCCCCGCACATTAAACCCTCTATAACAGACCCTGTGTACACCAGCCCCACACATTAAACCCTCTATAACAGACCCTGTATAAACCAGCCCCGCACATTAAACCCTCTATAACAGACCCTGTGTACACCAGCCCCGCACATTAAACCCTCTATAACAGACCCTGTGTACACCAGCCCCACACATTAAACCCTCTATAACAGACCCTGTGTACACCAGCCCCACACATTAAACCCTCTATAACAGACCCTGTGTACACCAGCCCCACACATTAAACCCTCTATAACAGACCCTGTGTACACCAGCCCCACACATTAAACCCTCTATAACAGACCCTGTGGACACCAGCCCCACACATTAAATCCTCTATAACAGACCCTGTGTACACCAACCCCACACATTAAACCCTCTATAACAGACCCTGTGTACACCAGCCCCACACATTAAACCCTCTGTAACAGACCCTGTGTACACCAGCCCCACACATTAAACCCTCTATAACAGACCCTGTGTACACCAACCCCACACATTAAACCCTCTATAACAGACCCTGTGTACACCAGCCCCACACATTAAATCCTCTATAACAGACCCTGTGTACACCAACCCCACACATTAAACCCTCTATAACAGACCCTGGGTAAAACAGCCCCGCACATTAAACCCTCTATAACAGACCCTGTGGACACCAGCCCCGCACATTAAACCCTCTATAACAGACCCTGTGTACACCAGCCCCGCACATTAAACCCTCTGTAACAGACCCTGTGGACACCAGCCCCGCACATTAAACCCTCTATAACAGACCCTGTGTAAACCAGCCCCACACATTAAACCCTCTATAACAGACCCTGTGTAAACCAGCCCCGCACATTAAACCCTCTATAACAGACCCTGTGTACACCAGCCCCACACATTAAACCCTCTATAACAGACCCTGTGTACACCAGCCCCACACATTAAACCCTCTATAACAGACCCTGTGTACACCAGCCCCACACCTTAAACCCACTACTCTGGCAAAACACACCAGGGTTGGCCATCCTCATTGAATAAAATGGGAAATTCATCCAAGAGGTTAAACTATTCCCCCACCACAAGGAGAGGAGCAGGAAAGAGAAGGCAGGGTTAATAGATACTGTATTTTTGACTGTGCTATTCTTTCTTTTTGCAACATTGGAACATTCACGGAGAAAACTCGTCAACACTGTCCCAAAGTCTACAGAGAGGTAACTGTGCCGTCACAGAAACACAGCTCTGTCAATAGAGGCAGAGACTCTGGCGGGTTGATCAATTGGTTCAAATCTGAACTACAAAATCTAATTGATCCCCTAAAAATGTATAAATATCATATTTGGTTCAAATCATCTGTCCTCACTACCCAGTTCCAAACTGCCTCCGGAAGCAACATGAGCAAAATAACTGTTCTTCGGGAGCTTCATGAAATGGGTTTCCATGGTCGAGCAGCTGCACACAAGACTACAATCACCATGCGGAATGCCAAGCGTCAGCGGGAGTGGTGTAAGCTTGCCTTCACTGGAGCAGTGAAAATGCGTTCTCTGGAGTGTCTGTCTGTCAGTCTGTCTGTCTGTCTGTCTCTGCATCTTCTCGTCTGTCTGTCTGTCTCTGTCTGTCTGTCTGTCTGTCTGTCTGTCTGTCTGTCTGTCTGTCTGTCTGTCTGTCTGTCTGTCTGTCTGTCTGTCTGTGCATCTTCTTGTCTGTCTGTCTGTCTGTCTGTCTGTCTGTCTGTCTGTCTGTCTGTCTGTCTGTCTGTCATCTTCTAGTCTGTCTGTCTGTCTGTCTGTCTGTCTGTCTGTCTGTCTGTCTGTCTGTCTGTCTGTCTGTCTGTCTGTCTGTCTGTCTGTCTGTCTCTGCATCTTCTCGTCTGTCTGTCTGTCTGTCTGTCTGTCTGTCTGTCTGTCTGTCTGTCTGTCTGTCTGTCTGTCTGTCTGTCTGTCTGTCTGTCTGTCTGTCTGTCTGTCTGTCTGTCTGTCTGTCTGTCTGTCTGTCTGTCTGTCTGTCTGTCTGTCTGTCTGTCTGTCTCTGCATCTTCTCGTCTGTCTGTCTGTCTGTCTGTCTGTCTGTCTGTCTGTCTGTCTGTCTGTCTGTTCATCTTCTCGTCTGTCTGTCTGCCTGTCTCTCACTCCTAATTGTTCATTCTTATTACATATAGAGTCAACATATGAAGGAAGTGGCAGTACATCTGTGTCTCTCTGGTTTCTTCCTACCTCCACCGCACTCCCTTCTGAGCTCTCTTTGCTAAGCCTAGCATCACTGGGACCAGAAGACCAGGGGACTGCACTGCCTGTGCTGCTAAGCCTAGCATCACTGGGACCAGAAGACCAGGGGACTGCACTGCCTGTGCTGCTAAGCCTAGCATCACTGGGACCAGAAGACCAGGGGACTGCACTGGCTGTGCTGCTAAGCCTAGCATCACTGGGACCAGAAGACCAGGGGACTGCACTGCCTGTGCTGCTAAGCCTAGCATCACTGGGACCAGAAGACCAGGGGACTGCACTGGCTGTGCTGGGCTCAGGCTTATGTCATACCTTATAGCCTAAGTAGATATTTCAAATTAGTGTCTGTCTTGTGTTCCCCACTGCCTACTTAGCTAAGTGTTTAAATATGAGTCTATGTATAATTCAATAAAAGAAAACAGAGAGCGAGAAGGAGAGAGAGAGAGACTGCCAGTTCTTTAATGTTTTGTATAATACAGCCAATGGCTACATTAAGGAACGGGCAATCCATCTCTCTCCATCTCTCTCCATCTCTCTCCATCTCTCTCTATCTCTCTCCATCTCTCTCTCCATCTCTCTCCATCTCTCTCTCCATCTCTCTCCACCTCTCTCCATCTCTCTCCATCTCTCTCTCCATCTCTCTCCATCTCTTTCCATCTCTCTCCGTTTACTTCTATTGAATTCAATATAAAAACCTGTGTTTGTCATAGAACAACGCCGGAACTCTTGTATGTGTCCGCGGATAGATTTCCAGCGTTGTGCTTCATTTGACAGTGTATGCGTATCTTTCTTCCAAGAAGAGACGGGCCTTTCAGCAAAAGAAATAGGCAGGAAATAGGCAGGACTTTCCAGCCTCCAGTGGCAGAGGCTATGTAATGTAATCCGACGCCAGAATCACTCTCTACTACAGCTCATAAACTAAGACCCACTCGCTGGCGGAAGAAACTGAGATTCAGAGACTAAAATACATTGACAGTCCCTGAATTGACCTTTAACAGAGGATTATTGAGCAATTATTCATGAATTCAGTGTTTCGTTGTAATACATGATGACTTGTATTTAATCAAAGGCCGTAGCACTCTATTTATGTCTAATACTGTCGATGGCTTTTGGTTTATGTATTATAAAAGCCCATCTAACAACGTTTTAGGCTATTGCAAGTTAGCGCCTGTCATGTGCTCCCCCAAATCCCCCCTTCCCTAATTAGGCCTAAGTTTTAAATAGCCTACTATTTCATACGGTATACAGTGGCCGTTGCCCACTGATCAGGCAAATGCTCAAATATATGACAGAAATTGCCCATCAAACAATAAGATGGTCCAGCCCATCTGGCATTTGCCTGAATTGCCAGATGGCCAATCCGCCCGCCCGTGCATGAGTGTGGGTGTGTAGATTGTGTTATGCCCACACATTACCAAGTGCTGAGCTCCATCAGTATGTGCTGCCTGTCTTCATGGCAGGTGTCTGTGGGATGTAAGATGATCCACACATGAGGATGAATAATACAGCAGACACACTCACAACGCTTCTGCTCAGCCATGGAATGGCTAACTACAGACAGACAGACAGAGAGAGAGAGAGAGACAGAGAGAGAGAGAGACACGGGGAGAAGGGCTGTGTAGACTGTCAGTAGTCTGTAAAC
>NC_068448.1:61316576-61369076 GCF_023373465.1 Oncorhynchus keta | reverse complement strand
GTGCAACCAGAGGGGGAAAAAACTCTAGAACACCATTACTCCACACACAGAGATGCATACAAAGCTCTCCCTCGCCCTCCATTTGGCAAATCTGACCATAATTCTACCCTCCTGATTCCTGCTTACAAGCAAAAACTAAAGCAGGAAGTAACAGTGACTCGCTCAAAACTGAAGTGGTCAGATCACGTGGATGCTACGCTACAAGACTGTTTTGCTAGCACAGACTGGAATATGTTCCGGGATTCATCCAATGGCATTGACGACGTCGTCCCCACAGTGATCGTACGTACATATCCCAACCAGAAGCCAAGGATTACAGGCAACATCCGCATCAAGCTAAAGGCTAGAGCTGCCACTTTCAAAGAGCAGGACACTAATCCAGAGGCAGATATGAAATCCCGCTATGTCCTCAGACGAACCATCAAACAAGCAAAGCGTCAATACAGGATTAAGATTGAATCCTACAACACCGCCTCTGACGCTCGTCGGATGTGGCAGGGATTTATAACTATTACGGACTACAGAGGGAAACCCAGACACGAGCTGCTCAGTGACACAAGTCTACCAGACGAGCTAAATGCCTTTTATGCTCGCTTCGAGGCAAGCAACACTGAAGCATGCACGAGAGCACCAGCTGTTCTGAATGACTGTGTGATAACACTCTCGGTAGCCGATGTGAACAAAACCTTTAAACAGTTCAACATTCACAAAGCCGCTGGGCAAGACGGATTACCAGGACGTTTCCTCAAAGCATTCAGGGACCAACTGTCCAGTGCCTTCACTGACATTTTCAACCCCTCCCTGACCGAGTCTGTAATACCTACATGTTTCAAGCAGATCACCATAGTCCCTGTGCCCAAGGAAGTGAAGGTAACCTGTCTAAATGATTACCACCCCGTGGCACTCACGTCAGTAGCCATGAAGTGCTTTGAAAGGCTGGTCATGGCTCAAATCAACAGCATCCTCCTGGATACCCTAGACCCACTACAATCCGCAATCCACCCCAACAGATCCACAGAAGACGCAATCTCAATCGCACCCCACACAGCCCTTTCTCACCTGGACAAAAGGAAAACTTATGTGAGAATGCTGTTCATTGACTACAGCTCAACGTTCAACCCCATAGCGCCCACGAAGCTGATCACTAGTGTGTGTGTGTGTGTGTGTGTGTGTGTGTGTGTGTGTGTGTGTGTGTGTGTGTGTGTGTGTGTGTGTGTGTGTGTGTGTGTGTGTGTGTGTGTGTGTGTGTGTGTGTGTGTGTTCTGACTACTCTATAACCTGGGAATATAGGACCCTCCAGACAGAGAAACAAGTTAAAAAGACTAGAACTGGCAGGCCTTGAGTTGGCCATCTGTTACTGTGTATATGCTCAGTCTCTCTGTCTCTGTCTCTCTCTCGCACACACGCACACACACGCACACACGCACACACGCACACACACACACACACACGCAGGGCAGCTGGCTGTCCACTCTGGCACGTCCTGTGGCCATGTGTCTGGCTGTTGTGTGGGGAGGGTCTGTGGCTGGAGGGGAAGGGCCACACAGATGGACCTGTGTGTATGTATGTACAGTGTGTGGGTGGATGGGTGGGTGTGTGTACGTGCGTGCAGAGAAAGAGAGAGAGAGAGAGAGAGAGACATCGTTGCAACACTGTATATATACGTAATATGATATTTGTAATGTCTTTATTGTTTTGAAACTTCTGTATGTGTAATGTTTACTGTTAATTTGTATTGTTTATTTCACTTTTGTATATTATCTACCTCACTTGCTTTGGCAATGTTAACACATTTTTCCCATGCCAATAAAGCCCCTTGAATTGAATTGAATTGAGAGAGAGAGAGAGAGAGAGAGAGAGAGAGAGAGAGAGAGAGAGAGAGAGAGAGAGAGAGAGAGAGAGAGAGAGAGAGAGAGAGAGAGAGAGAGAGATGGGGCTAAACCTTAGCTCTGGGCTGAGAGGTGTGGAGAGATGCTTATAGGTGTGGTGTGTTGTTTTGAAGGTGTGTTGATTGTAGTTGTGGAAGAAGTTGTGTTGGAAAGGGTTGTTGTAGGGGCTTGTATAAACTTGTTGTACACCAAATGGGTTGGTGTTGGATAGGAAGGACTCTGTGTGTGAGGGTCAGAGGGTTTATGGAGAGGTTGTAGGGGGTTGTAAAGGGTTTTATAGTGTAAGTGGTGGGGAGGGTTGTTGTTCTGGTGTGATGGTGTCGGGTAGATTGTGGAGGAAGGTTGTGAAGGCTTGTGTGTGTGGGTCTGTGTCTGGGGTGGATGTGGATAAAAGTTGTAGGGGAGGTTATTAGTGGCAGGTAGGTGGACACAGGCAGACTAGAATCAATCTGACCCTGTGTTCAGGACTATGCGCGCTGGTCTGATTTGGTCTCACATCAGAAGGCTTCTTACCCTGACAGGGCTGGGGGCTGGGAGGGAGAGGTAGGGGGAGGCTAACAGGAGGGAGACAGAGGGGGGCTGGGAGGGAGAGGTAGGGGGAGGCTAACAGGAGGGCGGCAGAGAGGGGAGGGGGAAGGAGAGGAGGAAGGGGAGGCTGACAGAAGGGAAGCAGAGGGGGGCTGGGAGAGAGAGGTAGGGGGAGGCTAACAGGAGGGAGGCAGAGGGGGCTGGGAGAGAGAGGTAGGGGAGGCTGACAGGAGGGAGGCAGAGAGGGGAGGGGTCTGGGAGGGGAGGGGAGGCTGACAGGAGGGAGGCAGAGGGGGCTAGGAGGGAGAGGTAGGGGAGGCTAACAGGAGGGAGGTAGAGAGGGGAGGGGGTCTGGGAGGGGAGGGGGAGGCTGACAGGAGGGAGGCAGAGGGGGGATAGGAGGGAGAGGTAGGGGAAGGCTAACAGGAGGGTGGCAGAGAGGGGAGGGGGTGGGCGAGGGGGGAGGGGGAGGGGGGCTGACAGGAGGGAGGCAGAGGGGGGCTGGGAGGGAGAGGTAGGGGGAGGCTAACAGGAGGGCGGCAGAGAGGGGAGGGGGAGGGGGAGGTAGGGGGAGGCTGACAGGGGGGGGCTGACAGAGGGAGGGGGGCTGGGAGTGGGGAGGCAGGAGGCAGGAGGCTGAGGGGGAGGCAGGGGATTGGTAGGGGGCTGACACTGTGTCTGGAGCAGGGGGGGGGGGCTGACAGGGGGTGAGCAGCATGATTCATATCCTCCAGCAGCAGGAGAAGTTGCTCTCATAATTCTCCTCTTCAATAATTCACAGCTTCACATTTTTATCAGCTAGTTATAGATAACACATCACCACTGACTCCCGGAGCTAAAAGAGGAACGTGGACCAGGTGTGTTTGAGAATAAGTAAAGGGTAAGGGTAGTGTGTGTGTGCGTGCATGCTTGAGTGTGTCAGGGAGAAAAGGAGCCATTCCCCTGCACAGGGGTGTCGGGGGATGAGAGGGTGTGTCAGACAAACAGTGATTGACACCTAACATGTTCCCTGGGTGATGAGAGGAGGAGCAGCGTTGTCTGGAGAGTCCAGGCAGGCAGACAAACAGGCAGAAACCAGCCAGCCAACCAGACAGGCAGCAGACCAACAAGAATCACTCTCATCCCCCAGGCTGTGAGAGATCTCTAAAACCACCTCTCCTCTGCTCTGCTCCAAAATTGCCCTAGTAATTTTTCTGTTACAGTACTTCATGTAACATTAGTTTTTAGTCATTAGCCTACATGCTAATGCTATAAATCTGTTGTTCACCTGTTTTATCATTCTGGCATGTCATCCTTTCTGTCCTTTCTGTCCTGTTCCGTGTGACCACACCCATCATTGATCATCACAGAGATAACCTTGTAGAGGGTGGTTACGAGAACTGGTGATGGCAGGAGAATCACTGACCCAGAATCAGCTGTGAAATAGTTCCAAAGTCTAATCAGATCATCTTTGTCCCTGGCAGAAAGACAGAAAGAGAGAGAGACAAAGTCTAAGGCACTGCATCGCAGTGCTAGCTGTGCCACCATAGACTCTGGGTTCGAGCCCAGGCTCTGTCGCAACCGGCCGCGACCGGGAGGTCCGTGGGGCGACGCACAATTGGCCTAGCGTTGTCCGGGTTAGGGAGGGTTTGGCCGGTAGGGATATCCTTGTCTCATCGTGCAATAGCGACTCCTGTGGCGGGCCGGGCACAGTGCACGCTGACCAGGTTGCTAGGTGCATGATGTTTCCTCCGACACATTGGTTGGATGCGCGCTGTGTTAAGAAGCAGTGCGGCTTGGTTGGGTTGTGTTTTGGAGGACGCCTCGCTCTCGACCTTCGTCTCTCCCGAGCCCGTACGGGAGTTGTAGCAATGAGGCAAGATAGTAATTACTAACAATTGGATACCACGAAATTGGGGAGAAAAAGGGGGGAGGGAATTAAAAGTCTAGAGCATTGTATTGCTATACTTTTGTGTCTTTGCTATCTGCCCTGGAAATCTTCAGGTGCTAAGCTAACTGGCGCTAGGCTAGTTTGCATAGTGGTTATCGTGCATGCAGTTACAATATCATATAGACTAGCAGGTTAGTGGTTAGCGTGCTAGGCAAGTTTGCATAGTGGTCATCGTGCATGCAGCTACAATATAATATAGACTAGCAGGTTAACAGTTAGATTGCTAGGTTAGTTAGCTAACAGGAGAGGAAAAGGTAAGAGAGATTCTTTAGTGTCAAACAGAACTTATCTAGAAAGTGGTTACAATGTTCTCAGAATATACAGCATTAATGTTCTAGATGCGATTTGTAGGATGTTGCAAAAACATTCATTTGTGCAGTTTTCTGAGGGTTAGGATAATAATATTCCATCCCTTCAAACATACACAGGACATCGTTGCCCTGTTGTCACAATACAATGTTCTAGACATGTTAAATTACAACGTCCAGCTTTCTGAGGGAATAGTCCATCAACAACCCATACCATGTTTTTTCTCAACTTACACAATTGACAGACATCATCCCATTATGCATGTTTATTTATATAGTCATTATTATTCAACATGTCCTCACCCGGGCTTTGAACTCACAACCTGTTGGATCCCAGTATGCCAATCTTGCTGCTACGCTACCATGTCTGTGTCAGGTATTAGGTAATCATCATCATATTTTCTTGAGTGTATTTTTAACAGAGCTGGGATTAACTTCAAAGTGCAATTACCCTATTGCTTACACCTATCAAGTTGTTTTAGTGCCTAGGGAGGAGAGGTTATCATTTATTCTGGACGTTGCCTAACTATACTTGCCCAATAAGCCCACATCCTAGAGAAACCCCTTATTGGGACAGTGGGTAGGGTGTATGTCATTGGTGATGGTGGCCTGAGTTTGAGACCTGTGAGGGGAATCACCTATAGAAAGTCAACACCTCCCCTTTGAATTCTTCACATTTTATTGTGTTACAAAGTGAATTACAATTGATTTAATTGTGATTTTTTTTTGTCAGCAATCTACACAAAATACTCTGTAATGTCAGAGTGGAAGAAGACAGGAATTTTAAAGTATTCAAGCAGATTTAAGTCCAAACTGTAACTTGGCCACTTAGGAACATTCACTGTCTTCTTGGTAAGCAGATCCAGTGTCGATTTGGCCTTGTGTTTTAGGTTATTGTCCTGCTGAAAGGTGAATTCCACTCTCTTTGTCTGGTGTAAAACAGACTAAAGCAGGTTTTCCTCTACGTTTTTTCCAGTGCTTAGCTCTTTTCCATTTATATTCATCCTGAAAAATTCCCCAGTCTTTGCTGATGTCAAGCATACCCATACCATGATGCAGCCTCCACCATGCTTGAAAATAAGGAGGCAGTTACTCCGTGATGGGTTGTGTTGGACTTGCCCCAAACACAAGCCATTGCATTTCAGACAAAAAGTGTATTCCTTTGCTGTGCTTTTTTTGCAGTATTAATTTAGTGTCATGTTGCATACATGCATGTTTATTCTGTATATTTTGTATTCTTCTTTTCACTCTGTCGTTTAGGCCATTATTGTGGAATCCCTACATCGTTGTTGATTCATTCTCAGTTTTCTCCCATCACAGCCATTGAACTCTGTAGCTGTTTTAAATGCCAAATGGCCCATGGTGACATCCCTTAAGGGAGAGGTTGAAATGTACACAATAGTTACCCGGAGAAAAATGGGGGAGGACCGTGCTTTTTCAATTTCAGTCAGGGAGAAGGTTTAGTATTTGTTGTATTTAGTCCATGGGGGGGGGGTCATGCAATTTGTAATCAATTAACCGTCATATTGCTCAGGGTTTGAGAATTAGCTTATTATTGTATCTCATGTGTGCACACATCCCTGATTCCCTGCTGGGCACGCAATATCAGGTGCACCAAGTGTGGTCTCAATAAAATGATCCATAACCTAACCAACGCCTTCTCAAACCCAGGCCTGTGGACTGGCGCCAAACAGTGGAGGAATGTTTGCCAGTCTACAGCATATAATATCTTGAATATCATTTTTTCTTTACAAAAAAAAGAGATGAACAACCAAACAAAAATGCTGCACAATAATTTCACATTCAACCAGAGTTTACTGAACGCTTCATACTTACTCTCTCATAACTTTTCCAAGTGCCAGGCTCCTTTCACTGTAGTTGAAAAGCTGGTCATGCCCTCAGTCACGGATGCTTGCCGAGAGGTTTTATGCCCAGCTGCTGCTACAAAGATCAGAGAAATCCCACGTTCCAATGACACTGTCACGCGTAGAATCCAGGATATGGCAGATGATAATGAATCACATGCCGGTTTTAGACATAGCCAGCACATCAAATTGGTTTGCAATCCAATTAGATGAGATGACTGACATATCAAATGCTCGCTTCTTGCATATATTCGCTACATATATGCAGTAGTGGTGTGTGAGTAAAATCACTGAGGAAGCCAAGCCAGTGAAAAATACATATTACAACTTATGTTGTGAGAATTGCGTTGTTTGCTCTATAACCCATTCGTTCTTACGCCAGCGTGACATTCAATAAGGCCGTGATAACAAAGAGACAACAGTCACACAGTGGAGGAATAAATTCAACTACACATATGGTTGTTTTACCACGAAAAAAGACAGCAACATCTGTCCAGTGTGAAGTAGACAAAGCAAATATTCCATATAACAAAGTTATATCACCTGTATACCAAACGACTACTGATTTAGAAACACAGAGTTTCTGCAAGTCAGCAGGAGCACTGCCTCTGCTATCCAGCTCCATTTCACCTTTAACATTTAAACATCATCAAATCAACACGGCTTTACATGCTTAGTGTAATACACTGAAAACAAACTAAAAGATACCAAAAAAATGTTGTCCAATCAATGCCATCCCCCTCTCTTTCATGTTGGCAAACAGGTCTATGGCTCTGAAGTACAGTACACTTTTTTCTGTTGTCATAGGCTACCTAGCTAAAATACTTGCAAGCCTAACCTCCTCGCATGGGCAACAATGAACCAGTTAAGTTAGCTAGCTAATTAACGTGAGTCTACTAGGCTACATCTAGGCTACATATCGGACCTCAATCATCTCTGGCCAGTGGCACAACATATTCATTTATGGTTAGATCATAATCAGCGTCATTATCATTGGCCTGCACAGAAAATGTCATCAAAACAACAATCAAATCCACATCTCCATCATTGTCTTAGGAAAGGAACGATTTAGTAAGCTAGATACTGCAGGACTTTAATACAAGCAGACCAGAAACAGACACTTTTTTCTCTCAAAATGACTAGGAAGTGATTTGATTGGTGTGAAGCCAAATCCAAACTGGACTCCCTTGGGAGGCGTTTTGATGCACTATGACAACACACAGTTGAGCTAAATTCAAAGCTGATTGGCTAATTATTTTATAATTGTTTTATCAAGTGGGGACAAATGATTGCAGGCGTCAATCAATCAAATGTGATGGGTGGTAACATGTTATACTATTTAGGTTCAGACAGCATCAGATGGGCTACTCATACTGAGACAGAGTGGCGCTGTTTCCCTCACTCGGATGATTTCTTCTGTGAGATTGAGTCATTTACGAATTGAAAATTATGAAAACAGAGACAAAAGAGAAATAATTTAATAATTTAAAAAATGTTATCGGTCAATTATTTGGGGATGCCTGGCTTTCCTTGTCATCGGTCAATACACGCCACTGCATATATGAAGAATGTCTTTGTTGCAAAGAGTTGCCTCAGAATACAACTGCAGGTTAAATATTCCGTGTTCTGAAAGAGTACATAACGGGACATGGATTACGATGGGACCCGTGTATCGTTATCTATAAACCTACCCACTGAGCTGCTGCTCAACCCATCCATGCAGGGACGCGCAAGTGGCATTTTCCAAGCAAACGATACCTTTGCCGATTTCAAGAAAAAACTGGGCGTCTGGAGAAACTGGGTGGATATAGATATTTTCGATGTTTCCCCTATTCTCAACTCTGTCTGACATGGATGATGTGGACATGGATCAAATGAGTAAATTGATTTGGTCACATCTGAGCAAAACACTACTCAAATGAGAGGATGACTTCCCTTTACAATCTGATCCACACCCGGGAAAGCAGTGGATGCAGAATCCGTTCACCAGCACTGGAGACTCAGTTTGTCACTGGTTCTTGATAAACTACAGGAGCTGTCCTGTGACTAAGGCCTGCGCGCTCATCTTAATGACATGCGCATGTCCACATTCTGTTTGTTCAGCAGCGGAGAATACCCGGAACTCCCCGGAACTCCCCGGGGTGTCCCAGGCACAAAACGGTTTGAGAAAGTATGGCTTATACTATTGCTATAGGCATAGGCTATATACAAAGAGCATGCTCTGAGAAGCACAGGGCAAAGTTATATTTCTGAGAAAATGTACTTCCTTCCCGAGGTTTTGCGCTGCTGGGTCGGTGTAGGCCTATATAAAACTAGGCTCACACTGCAATGGACAGGCGTTCCCAATCATGAGCCCAGGCCTTGGTGATGTAGATAAACCCATTTGTGCTGTCTAACCAATGACTGTGTTGTGTAAGGTGGCACTTCAGGAGGACACTCAATTTGTAAAAAAAATATATAAAAAAAATGTTATATCTGTGCGGCGCAAACTAGTCATAATGATGTCCTATTCAGTTTGAGAGGGAGAGCATGAAATTAAGGAGGTAAACTTGCTATTGCTATAATTGATTTTATTTATTTTTAAATATATGTTTCGGTACCCATAATTAAGCTATTTATCAGAGCAATTTACCTCACAATAAGCCATATTCGAGTAATTGACATAGCGGCAGCCATGGAGATGGACAGCTCATGGGTGCTTCAAGTAGGCTAATATGAGAATACCCTTTTAATTTAAACAGTCTTCATTTTAGTTTAACTTCAGTCTAGTTACAGTTCATATAAGGAAATCAATCAATTGAAATCAATTCACGAGGCTCTATTCTATCGATTTCAAATGACTGGGACGGCGCACAGCCATGAGTGGGCCTGCGAGGGCATAGGCCCACCCACTTCCCTAAAGATTGGAAAGCTGCCGCGGTCATCCCCCTCTTCCAAGGGGTGACACCCTAGACCCAAACTGTTATAGACCTATATCCATCCTGCCCTGCCTTTCTAAAGTCTTCGAAAGCCAAGTTAATAAACAGATCACTGACCATTTCGAATCCCACCGTACCTTCTCCGCTGTGCAATCTGGTTTCCGAGCTGGTCACTGGTGCACCTCAACCGCGCTCAAGGTACTAAACGATATCATAACCGCCACCGATAAATGACAGTACTGTGCAGCCGTCTTCATCGACCTGGCCAAGGCTTTCGACTCTGTCAATCACCATATTCTTATCGGCAGACTCAATAGCCTTGGTTTTTCTGACGACTGCCTCGCCTGGTTCACCAACTACTTTGCAGACAGAGTTCAGTGTGTCAAATTGGAGGGCGTGTTGTCCGGACCTCTGGCGGTCTCTATGGGGGTACCACGGGGTTCAATTCTCGGGCCGACTCTTTTCTCTGTATATATCAATGATGTCGCTCTTGCTGCGCGCAATTCCCTGATCCACCTCTACGCAGACGACACCATTCTGTATACTTCTGGTCCATCCTTGGACACTGTGTTAACTAACCTCCAAACGAGCTTCAATGCCATACAACACTCCTTCAGTGGCCTCCAACTGCTCTTAAACTCTAGCAAAACCAAATGCATGCTTTTCAACCTTTTGCTGCTCGCACCCGCCCGCCTGACCAGCATCACCACCCTGGACGGTTCCGACCTAGAATATGTGGACAACTATAAATATCTAGGTGTCTGGCTAGGCTGTAAACTCTCCTTCCAGACTCATATTAAACATCTCCAATCCAAAATCAAATCTAGAATCGGCTTTCTATTTCGCAACAAAGCTGTCACGTTCTGACCTTTATTTCCTTTGTTTTGTATTTATTTAGTATGGTCAGGGTGTGAGTTGGGTGGGCAGTCTATGTTTGTTTTTCTAGGTTTTGGGTATTTCTATGTTTCGGCCTAGTATGGTTCTCAGTCAGAGGCAGGTGTCATTAGTTGTCTCTGATTGAGAATCATACTTAGGTAGCCTGGGTTTCACTGTGTGTTTGTGGGTGATTGTTCCTGTCTCTGTGTTTGCACCAGATAGGACTGTTTAGGTTTTCGCACATTTATTGTTTTGTTAGTTATTTCATGTCTAGTTCCTTTATTAAAGAACGTGAATAACCACAACGCTGCATTTTGGTCCGCTTCTCCTTCACCACAGGAAAACCCTTACAAAAGCCTCCTTCACTCACACCGCCAAACTTACCCTAGTAAAACTGACTATCCTACCGATGCTCGACTTCGGCGATGTCATCTGCAAAATAGCTTCCAACACTCTACTCAGCAAACTGGATGCAGTCTATCACAGTGCCATCCATTTTGTTACCAAATCACCTTATACCACCCACCACTGCGACCTGTATGCTCTAGTCGGCTGGCCCTGGCTACATATTCGTCGCCAGACCCACTGGCTCCAGGTCATCTATAAGTCTATGTTAGGTAAAGCTCCGCCTTATCTCAGTTCACTAGTCACTATAACAACACCCACCCATAGCACACATTCCAGCAGGTACAGTATATCACAAAAGTGAGTACAACCCTCACATTTTTGTAAATATTTGAGTACATCTTTTCATGTGACAACACTGAAGAAATGACACTTTGCTACAATGTAAAGTAGTGAGTGTACAGCTTGTATAACAGTGTACATTTGCTGTCCCCTCAAAATAACTCAACACACAGCCATTAATGTCTAAACCGCTGGCAACAAAGTGAGTTCACCCCTCTACAGCTGTACAGCTGCAGTGATCGGATAGCAGCTCAGATAGTTGATGTTTAAAGTTGGTGCGGGACAGTCCATCTGTAAATAGCCCACCCAATCTACCTACCTCATCCCCATACTGTTTTTATGTTATTTACTTTTCTGCTCTTTTGCACACCAGTATCTCTACTTGCACATCATCTTTTGCTCATTTATCACTCCAGTGTTAATCTGCTAAAATGTAATTATTCGCTCCTATGGCCTATTTATTGCCTACCTCCTCATGCCTTTTGCACACACTGTATATTGACTTTCTTTTCTCTTTTCTCTACTGTGTCATTGACTTGTTTGTGTTATTGGCTCGTTTATTGTTTACTCCGTGTGTAACTCTGTGTTGTTGTCTGTGTGACACTGCTTTGCTTTATCTTGGCCAGGTCGCAGTTGCAAATGAGAATTTGCTGATTTTTTTTTAATGTAAAAAATTTGGGAGCCAGGCCCACCCACTGGTTAGCCAGGCTTAGCCAATCAGAATGAGTTTTTCCCCACAAAAGGGCTTTAGAGAAATTAACTTTAAATTCTCTGGTAACAGCTCTGAAGGACATTCCTGCAGTCAGCATGCTCCCTCAAAACTTGAGACATCTATAGCATAGTGTTGTGTGACAAAGCACATTTTGTCCCACATTTTATTGTCCCCAGCACAAGGTGCACCTGTGTAATGAGCATGCTGTTTAATCAGCTTCTTGATATGCCACACCTGTCAAGGAGAAATGCTCACCAACAGGGATGTAAACAAATGTGTGCACACCATTTGAGAGAAATATGCTTTTTGTGCATATGGAAAATGTCTTGTATCTTTTATTTCAGCTCATGAAACGCATGTTGCGTTTATACTTTTGCTCGGTATTTAACACCGCTTTCGTCTGCTATGCTTTATGCTAGAAACAAGCTGTAAAATGCCAGGGAAAGACGTGACTCCGATGCCTATGGGACATATCTGGGTTGTCTCGATGACATTCAAAAAATGTACTTTGTTTGGGAAGTAATGATTCTGTCACTATCAATTGACATTCAACATTACAACAGGCTATTTTAAACGTCATACTAACTCTAAATCAGTCAGGAGCAAGCCAGGTAGCCTAAGAAGGAACGGAAATGAATTATTTGGGCAATATTATTTTTATTTTTAAGGCAATAGCCTGCCATTTAAGGAATCAAGTGTGATGCGTTTGTGACACGCAACAGGCTGGGAGGAGTGCTCAGCATTTCAACAACACATCAACAGCTCTTCAACAACATGCCGATACATTTAGCATGTAGGCTGTATAAAATGACATTTCACAAATCATTTCTTAGAATTGAAAAAGAATGAAACAAAACATGCTTTATTAGGCTATACAGTCATTCTACAGTGCCTCTAAATTCACTTTAGAAACACTAGTTTAGTTGCTATGGTGAGCTTTGCAGGCTTTGTTTGTTAATTTAGCCTAGCAGTTGCTCTTATATTCCCATGCCCTAATCATAGTCAACACAAATCAATTTTGTAACAACAATATCATGGAATAAAATATAATAACTTAGAAAATGATAGTTTCCCAAATGAAAAATAGCCTTTTTTTCAAAATCATTGATGATCAAATACAGTTTACGGTTGATAGACAACATTAGCACCGTTTTAAACTTAATCGATCCTGTTTTTCAACAATGGCCTCTATAGAAATCAAAACGTCTCAGGTGCTGCAGCATTCACTCATCCGTTGTCATGCTCTGTTATGGTATTAAAGAATATTCAGCTTCTCACCCTTGTGAGCGGTGGTCACTGAATCCACAACCTTCTGGCTACTTTGCTATGTAATGCTTATAAAATGAAGAACAGTTTCTAAAACTGCATATCTAAGACTCTGGTCTGTCCTAGGAGTGAGGGTAAATGGTAGGCATGTTCTCTGCTATCCACTTCATGTTTTAGTGATTATTTTGGCTATAGGGGAGGGTCACTTGTTTTATTTCAAGCAATCAGGGAGGGTCGGGGAAAAATTTATTTTACTGAAGGAAGAGCCATCCATTTTCATTTCAGAGAGATCCGATTTTCTCCAGGTATCCCTCATTATAAATAACGTACAATCCCTAAGCAGTTTCTTTCCTGTCCTGCACCTTTGATGTGTCTGCGTGGTCTAATGTATCATCCACAGCATAATTATTAACTTGAACATGCTTCAAGATACTGTATAGTTCATGTCTGATTTGTTATTGTTACCCATCTACCAATCACTGACCTTCTTTATGTGGCTTTCAAAAAGCTCTCTGGTCTTTGTAGTTTAATCTGTGCTAGAATTTCAGTACTTGACTGAGGGACCTTGCAGATGTTGTATGTATGGAGGACAGAGGAAGGAGTCAAAAGTACTGCACTACATTGGAAACAGGACCCCATTTGGGACGCATATACAGTCCAGCATTACTGCCAAGACCAGTCAGCTGAGGAGAGGAGGCTTGGCCGTGTGGTTTTAGGGCCTGTACTATACCCAGGGAAATTGTATTGTGGACTTAAGATGTATTTCATGTTATCCATTTAGTATATTATTCAACTTTGACAGGTTGTAAAAAAACAAGCATCAAACAGACCCCTACTGATTCCACCATGACTAGTGTCCCTTCTCTTTGTCAATGGCTGTAGTCACACAGTGACCCTAAATGTCCCCTCACTGCACAGCTCAATAGATGGGTTAGCTGACAAGATCCCCAAAACAATGTGTGTGATTCAATGGGGCAGAAGTTCATGTGTTGTTGTGATTCTGGATGACCAGATAGCTAGCAACAATAACAAGAAGCTGCCATGTGGGGGAATTGTATGTGGCTCGTTTCAGCTAGTCTTGTTGTTGATACCATGTCTTGTTTTGACTGATGTCATGTCTATGCTAATATGGCAAACATTTGCTTGCTAGCTAACCAACAACTGTAACAATGTAATCGAGAGACAAGTGCTCATTGTGCAATTGTATTTACAGTGCATTTGGAAATTATTCAGACCCCTTGACTTTTTCCACATGTTGTTACGTTATAGCCTTATTTTAAAATGTATTAAATAAAACAAAATTACTCATCAATCTACACACAGTACCCCATAATAACAAAGCAAAAACAGGTTTTTAGACATTTTTGCAATTGTATTAAAAATTAAAAACAGAAATACCTTTTTTACATAATTATCCAGGCCCGTGGCTATAAGACTCGAAATTGAGCTCAGGTGCATCCTGTTTCCATTGATCATCCTTGAGATGTTTCTACAACTTGATTGGAGTCCACCTGGGGTAAATTAAATTGATTGGACATGGTTTGGAAAGGCACACTCCTGTCTATATAAGGTCCCACAGCTGACAGTGCAGTCAAAGCAAAAACCAAACCATGAGGTCGAAGGAATTGTCCGTAGAGCTCCGGGACAGGATTCTGTCAGGGCACAGATCTAGGAAAGGGTACCAAAACATTTCTGCAGCATTGAAGGTCCCCAAGAACACAGTGGTCTCCATCATTGTTAAATGGAAAAAGTTTGGAACCACCAAGTCTCTTCCAAAAGCTGGCCCGCCTGGCCAAACTGAGCAATCGGGGGGGATAGGGCCTTGGTCAGGGAGGTGACCAAGAACCCGATGGTCACTCTGACAGAGCTCCAGAGTTCCTCTGTGGAGATGGCGGAACCTTTATGGTAGAGTGGCCAGATGGAACCACTCATCAGTTTGCCTAAAGGCACCTAAAGGACTCTCAGACCATGAGAGACAAGATTCTCTGGTCTGATGAAACAAAGAGTAAACACTTTAGCGTCACGTCTGGAGGAAACCTGGCACCATCCCTATAGTGAAGCATGGTGGTGGCAGAATCATGTTGTGGGGATGTTTTTCAGCGGCAGGGACTGGGAGACTAGTCAGGATCGAGGGAAAGATGAACGGAACACAGTACAGAGAGATCCTTGATGAAAACCTGCTCCAGAGCGCTCAGGACCTCAGACTGGGGCGAAGGTTCACCTTCCAACAGGACAACCACCCTAAGCACACAGCCAAGACAATGCAGGAGTGGCTTCGGGACAAGTCTCTGAATGTCCTTGAGTGGTCCAGCCAGAGCCTGTACTTGAACCCGATCTAATATCTCTGGAGAGACCTGAAAATAGCTGTGCAGCAAAGCACCCCACCCAACCTGACAGAGCTTGAGAGGATCTGCAGGGAAGAATGGGAGAAACTTCCCAAATACAGGTGTACCAAGCTTGTAGCATCATACCCAAGAAGACTCGATCCTATAATCACAGCCAAAGGTGCTTAAACAAAGTACTAAGTAAAGGGTCTGAATACTTATGTAAATGTGATATTTCCATTTTTTATTTTTAATAAATAGATTGACGAGGGGAAACAAACAATTTAAACAATTTTGTAATAAGGCTGCAACGTAACAAAATGTGGGAAAAGTGAAAGGGTCTGAATTCTTTCCAAATGCACTGTATGTATTCAATAAGCATTGAAGACAAAATATAGTTTACATGTTGTCAACATTCTAAACCAAACCCTGTCTGTTTTGCCCCATAGGTGCTCATATGTTGGTTTTGTTGCTAAACAACCCAACCCGTCTATGTGAGCTCTGGTTGAGCAGTAAAAGACCAGAGATGAATCCTGTGTGATGGTACTGACACTGACTGTCTCCCCAGCCGATATCTACCTACAGTACCTATCTTCTCTCATCTCTCCCCAGCTGATATCTACCTACAGTACCTATCTTCTCTCATCTCTCCCCAGCCGATATCTACCTACAGTACCGTTCTTCTCTCATCTCTACCCAGCCACTATCTACCTAGAGTACCTATCTTCTCTCATCTCTCCCCAGCCCCTATCTACCTAGAGTACCTATCTTCTCTCATCTCTCCCCAGCCCCTAATGACCTACATTCTTCAGTCAGTCTCTAAGCTCTCTACAGGGAGTAGGGACTTCACTAAAACACTCCCTTCTCCATCTTCTATGCGCTCTCTCTCTCTCTCTCTCTCTCTCTCTCTCTCTCGCTCAATTCAAGTCAAGGGGCTTTATTGGCATGGGAAACATATGTTAACATTGCCAAAGCAAGTGAAATGGATCATATACATTATATACATACATATATATATATATATTGATCTGATTTCTGACGTGCTGTTCCTTCTCTTTCTGTATTGTTTTAGTGATTCACCATAGTGAAGGAGTAGATTCAGGGTTTCTGAGTCTCTATGTTTTGGTTGGACAAGTTTCTCAATTTCTTTCTTAGATTTTTGCATTCTTCATCAAACCATATGTCATTTTTGTTCATTTTCTTCAGTTTTCTATTTGAGATTTTTTGATTTGATAGGGAAGCTGAGAGGTCAAATATACTGTTTATGTTTTCTACTGCCAAGTTTACACCTTCCCTATTACAGTGGAACGTTTTGTCCAGGAAGTCATGAGAATGGGATTGCATTTGTTGTTGCCTAATTGTTTTTTGATAGGTTTCCAAACGACATTCCTTCCATCTATAGTATTTCTTAATATTACTCAGTTCCTTTGGCTTTGATGCCTCATGGTTGAATATTGCTCTGTTCAAGTAGAGTGTGATTTTGCTGTGATCTGATAGGGGTGTCAGTAGACTGACTGTGAACGCACTGAGAGACTCTGGGTTGAGGTCAGTGATAAAGCAGTCTACAGTACTACTGCCAAGAGATGAGCAACAGGTGTATCTATCATAGGGGTCTCCTCGAAGCCTACCAATGACTGCAGGAGTTGTGACCCGTTTTTATTGGTTATGTTGTCGTAGCTGTGTCTAGGGGGGCATATGGGGGAGGGAATGCTGTCACCTCCAGGTAGGTGTTTGTCCCCTGTGTGCTGAGGGTGTCAGGTTCTTGTCCGGTTCTGGCATTTAGGTCGCCACAGACTAGTACATGTCTCTGGGCCTGGAAATTATTGATTTCCCCCTCCGGGATGGAGAAGCTTTCTTCATAGGTAGCACACAGGAGGACATTTTCTCTGTTAAGATCATGTCCTTTTGAATGTCTAGCCAAACGTAAAATGTTCCTGTTTTGATTCATTTAATTGAGTTGAGTTTGCTCTATACCAAATTAGCATACCCCCTGAGTCCCTTCCCTGTTTCACACCTGGTAGTAACTTAGAGGGAAATCAGTGGGTCCGATGACAATGTCTGTATTTCCAATTTCTTTGATGAAGTCCAGGTTCCTGCTCTTTAGGGCAAAGGCAGATGACCTCAGGTCTTGGATATTCCAGGATGAGATAGTGAAGGCTTTGTGTTCCATAAAGTGTCCAATGTTGTTGGTTGTGTGGTTTGGCCTCAGGCCAGTAAGTGTGAGAAGAGCCTGCTGAGCATCTGGTACATGCCATTGGCTTGGGCTAGTGTAAGAGTGGGGGTTCGGACTGTTTGCCCGCTCACTGCCTGGGCGTATGTGTGAATTCCATGTTGAGGCCCTCTTTGCGGGGGTGGGGTGCATGGGGTCGGCAGGAGGGGCATAGGTCTCATCTGAGGGTTGATTTGGGGGGGTGTTGATTGGTTGGGGTGGGGGTGTGTATGTGTATGTGGCTGCTGGTGTTGTGGTCTGGATGCAGGTTCTCTCGGCTTGGGTCCTCTCTGTGTAGGTCCAGGGGGGGGGGTCCCGCAGGTCTGGGAGAGTGTCTCGTTGGTCTGGGCGAGGTATCTATTGATCTGTTGCTCCTGTGTGAAGTGTTGGGGCTACGTTTGAGAGCGATCTCCTTTAGAGTCCGGGCGAAGGTGGGCACTGCTGCCTTGTATAGGTGGACCTGGTCATAGAGGCTGTTCAAGTCCAGGGTGGAGTGGTGGGCAAGAAATACATTTGGTTTTGAGGCACAGCCACGGGAAATACTTGTGTTTACCCGCTGAATGGAGACCTGACAGAGACCCACTTGTGCATTGGGGAAAGTAGTTTTTTCAATCACTCCCTTCAGTGCTGTGGCCACCCTTTCCTGCTATGTTCTCAGGTCGTTTGTGCCTGTGTGTTTTATCTCTCTCTCCCCTTCTCTCTACCCCTATATTTACAGTTAAACTGATACATTTAAACATCTGAGACAGAGATAGCTGCAAGCTTTGCCATGTGAAGCTCAGTCTTCTCTCTCTTCTCCCTCACTTCTTTCTATCTCTCTCCTCTCTCATCTCCGTCACGTATCTCTCTCTCTATTTTATCTCTCTCTCCTCTCCATCTCTCCCTCTTCTCTCTCTCTCTCCCTCTCTCTTGCTCACTCTCGTTCTCTCTCCCCCTCTCTCTCTCCCAGATCAGGGACAGCAACACGCCATGCTATGTTGTTCTGGGGAGGAGATAAGTTTGGTAGACATGCTGTTATCTTGAGGCTAAATTTGGCCACATGATGCAGGTGTAGTATATTCTGCGTCCAGTCATTTGGAGGTGTAGGTGGAGGTGTGGGTGTCAGTCATTAGCTGCAGTGTTGTAATGCCATGTAAGCCTATTTAGCGGAAGCCAATAACCATTCAAATATGCAGCTCTAGTAATCTGGGCATCTGTTGGGTGGGTGTTTTATTCATACAAACACATTCACACCCACACACACCCACATATCAATATTGTAAACAAGCATGCAACTAGTAATCTCTTTATGAATGTTCAGGTTGATGCGGTTCATGTAGAGGTTTGTTTAGTCTCACACCCAACTAGCCTTCAGTCAAATGACCTTTATACTGACCTGCAGTTCTATACTTCTCCATGTATGGATTTTCCTTCCCAAGACGAGGAGAGAGAGAAGAGATGAAAGCTTTTCATGTGTAGGCCTCTGCTGTCTGTATCCATTCATCCATTGTGATACTGAAAGGTGGAGCAGAGCTGCCCAACTGCACACTTCAACTCATTTAACAGTTTGTGTCAGTGGAGGCTGCTGAGGGGAGGGCGGCTCATGGTAATGTCTGGAATGACGTCAAACACATGGAAACCATGTGTTTGATGTATTTGATACCATTCCACCCATTCCGCTCCAGTCATTACCACAAGCCTTTTCCTCCCAATTAAGGTGCCACCAACCTCCTGTGGTTTATATATGTCCCTCGTCTGCACTGATAGATGTTAGAGTAAAGCACTAGATCCTACCATGTTGTTAGTCACCCTGTAAAATCATTTTTTTCCCTTTTTTCTGTCTCACGTCAAATCAAATCAAATGTATTTATTTAGCCCTTCGTACATCAGCTGATATCTCAAAGTGCTGTACAGAAACCCAGCCTAAAACCCCAAACAGCAAGCAATGCAGGTGTAGAAGCACGGTGGCTCGGAAAAACTCCCTACAAAGGCCAGAACCTAGGAAGAAACCTAGAGAGGAACCAGGCTAGTGGCCAGTCCTAGGGGTGGCCAGTCCTCTTCTGGCTGTGCCGGGTGGAGATTATAACAGAACATGGCCAAGATGTTCAAATGTTCATAGATGACCAGCATGGTCAAATAATAATAATCACAGTAGTTGTCGAGGGTGCAGCAAGTCAGCACCTCAGGAGTAAATATCTCTCTGTTCACTACCGACCCAAATCTCCATGTTTTTTTTAGAGATATACTGAATACTTGAACATGTTACAGACATGGACTATAAACTGTCAAACAAGTGTGGAGCCCGTCTGTCTCTGGTGTGAAAAATGTACACCACAGGGACCTCATAGAACACACACAAAGACAGACAGACACACACACAGATCGATTGACAGGAAGGAAGCTACTGACAGGAAGACTGACCTATGGCCTTTCTCTTGTCCAAACAGTCAAACATAATAACCACATGCATACCTCCCTGCACCCCCTATGTTATTCTTGAAGGAGAGAAAGCGTTATAATTCTGTGGGAGAAAGTGAAAGGTCCAGGAAAAAGGAATATTCAACTGTAGATGGAAGGACATACAGAGGAGTGCACATAATATTCAACTGTAGATGGAAGGACATACAGAGGAGTGCACATAATATTCAACTGTAGATGGAAGGACATACAGAGGAGTGAACATAATATTCAACTGTAGATGGAAGGACATACAGAGGAGTGAACATAATATTCAACTGTAGATGGAAGGACATACAGAGGAGTGAACATATTATTCAACTGTAGATGGAAGGACATACAGAGGAGTGAACATAATATTCAACTGTAGATGGAAGGACATACAGAGGAGTGCACATAATATTCAACTGTAGATGGAAGGACATACAGAGGAGTGCACATATTATTCAACTGTAGATGGAAGGACATAAAGAGGAGTGCACATATTATTCAACTGTAGATGGAAGGACATACAGAGGAGTGCACATAATATTCAACTGTAGATGGAAGGACATACAGAGGAGTGAACATAATATTCAACTGTAGATGGAAGGACATACAGAGGAGTGCACATAATATTCAACTGTAGATGGAAGGACATACAGAGGAGTGAACATAATATTCAACTGTAGATGGAAGGACATTATTCAACTGTAGATGGAAGGACATAAAGATATTATTCAACTGTAGATGGAAGGACATAAAGAGGAGTGCACATATTATTCAACTGTAGATGGAAGGACATAAAGAGGAGTGCACATATTATTCAACTGTAGATGGAAGGACATACAGAGGAGTGCACATATTATTCAACTGTAGATGGAAGGACATACAGAGGAGTGCACATATTATTCAACTGTAGATGGAAGGACATACAGAGGAGTGCACATATTATTCAACTGTAGATGGAAGGACATACAGAGGAGTGAACATATTATTCAACTGTAGATGGAAGGACATACAGAGGAGTGCACATAATATTCAACTGTAGATGGAAGGACATACAGAGGAGTGAACATAATATTCAACTGTAGATGGAAGGACATACAGAGGAGTGCACATATTATTCAACTGTAGATGGAAGGACATAAAGAGGAGTGCACATAATATTCAACTGTAGATGGAAGGACATACAGAGGAGTGCACATATTATTCAACTGTAGATGGAAGGACATAAAGAGGAGTGCACATAATATTCAACTGTAGATGGAAGGACATACAGAGGAGTGCACATATTATTCAACTGTAGATGGAAGGACATACAGAGGAGTGCACATATTATTCAACTGTAGATGGAAGGACATACAGAGGAGTGCACATATTATTCAACTGTAGATGGAAGGACATACAGAGGAGTGAACATATTATTCAACTGTAGATGGAAGGACATACAGAGGAGTGCACATATTATTCAACTGTAGATGGAAGGACATAAAGAGGAGTGCACATATTATTCAACTGTAGATGGAAGGACATACAGAGGAGTGCACATAATATTCAACTGTAGATGGAAGGACATACAGAGGAGTGAACATAATATTCAACTGTAGATGGAAGGACATACAGAGGAGTGCACATAATATTCAACTGTAGATGGAAGGACATACAGAGGAGTGAACATAATATTCAACTGTAGATGGAAGGACATACAGAGGAGTGCACATATTATTCAACTGTAGATGGAAGGACATAAAGAGGAGTGCACATAATATTCAACTGTAGATGGAAGGACATACAGAGGAGTGCACATAATATTCAACTGTAGATGGAAGGACATACAGAGGAGTGAACATAATATTCAACTGTAGATGGAAGGACATACAGAGGAGTGCACATAATATTCAACTGTAGATGGAAGGACATAAAGAGGAGTGCACATAATATTCAACTGTAGATGGAAGGACATACAGAGGAGTGAACATAATATTCAACTGTAGATGGAAGGACATACAGAGGAGTGCACATAATATTCAACTGTAGATTGAAGGACATACAGAGGAGTGCACATGCTGTCCGGTCCTCTGGAAGTCTCTATGGGGTGCCACAGGGTTCAATGTAGATGGAAGGACATAAAGACTGCTAATATTCTCTGTAGATGGAAGGATGTTGAGGATTCCACAAAATCCACTGTAGATGGAAGGACATAAAGAGGAGTGCACATAATATACTGTAGATGGAAGGACATTGACACTGTGCTATCAAACCTCCAAACGAGCTTCAATGCCATACAGCACTCCTTCCGTGGCCTCCAACTGCTCTTAAACGCGAGTAAAACCAAATGCATGCTTTTCAACCGACGATGGAAGGACCCGCATGCCCATAATATCACCACTGTAGATGGTTCCAACCTTGAATATGTGGACATCTATAAGTACCTGGAGGGACATACAGAGACTGCAAACTCTCCTTCCAGACTGTAGATCAAACATCTCCAATCAAAAATCAAATCCAGAGTCGTGCTTATTATTCCGCAACAAAGCCTATTCACTCACGCTGCCAGAGCTTGCACCTAATAAAACTGACTATCCTACAGATCCATAATATTCAACGATGTCATCTACAAAATGGCTTCCAACACTCTACTCAGCAAACTGGGATGCAGTAATATCACAGATGGAAGGACATCCGAGGAGTCACTAATATTCACCTTATACCACCCACCACAGAGACTTGTATGCTTCTAGATGGCTGGCCCTCACTGCACATATTATTCAACTGTAGATGGAAGGGCTCCAGGTCATTTACAAGTCCATGGAAGGTAAAGCCCGCCATATCTATTCACTGGTCACGATGGCAACACCCATCCGTAGATGGACGGACATCCAGCAGGTGTATCTCACTGATCATCCCTAAAGCCAACACCTCATTTGGAAGGACATAAAGTTCCAGTACTCTGCTCAACTGTAGATGGAACGACATACAGATCGCTGAAGTGAGACTTTTATCTCCCTATTAACTTCAAACATGTATCCGAGCAGCTAACCGAAGGAGCTGTACATAGTGTAGATAGGACATAAAGGAGCTCACATTTATTCACCTACCTCATTCCCAGGTACTGTTTTTATACTGTTTTTATTTATTTACTTTTCTGCTCATTGCACACCAATATTCTACTGTACATGCCCATCTGATCATTTATCACTGTAGTGTTAATCTGCAAAATTGTATAATATTCGCCTGTAGATCCATCATGCCTTTTGCACACATTGTATATAGACTGCCCATTTTTTTCAACTGTGTTATTGACTTGCTAATTGTTTACTCCATGTGTAACTCTGTGTTGTCTGTTCACACTGCTACATTATCTTGGGAGGTCAGAGTTGCAAATGAGAACTTGTTCTCAACTAGCCTACCTGGTTAAATAAAGGGAAAAAAAAATAAAAAAAATAAAAAATATTATTCAACTGTAGATGGAAGGACATACAGAGGAGTGAACATATTATTCAACTGTAGATGGAAGGACATACAGAGGAGTGCACATATTATTCAACTGTAGATGGAAGGACATACAGAGGAGTGCACATAATATTCAACTGTAGATGGAAGGACATACAGAGGAGTGCACATAATATTCAACTGTAGATGGAAGGACATACAGAGGAGTGCACATAATATTCAACTGTAGATGGAAGGACATACAGAGGAGTGAACATAATATTCAACTGTAGATGGAAGGACATACAGAGGAGTGCACATAATATTCAACTGTAGATGGAAGGACATACAGAGGAGTGCACATAATATTCAACTGTAGATTGAAGGACATACAGAGGAGTGCACATAATATTCAACTGTAGATGGAAGGACATACAGAGGAGTGCACATAATATTCAACTGTAGATTGAAGGACATACAGAGGAGTGCACATACAACTGTAGATGGAAGGACATACAGTGCACATAATATTCAACTGTAGATGGAAGGACATACAGAGGAGTGCACATAATATTCAACTGTAGATGGAAGGACATACAGAGGAGTGCACATAATATTCAACTGTAGATGGAAGGACATACAGAGGAGTGCACATAATATTCAACTGTAGATGGAAGGACATACAGAGGAGTGCACATAATATTCAACTGTAGATGGAAGGACATACAGAGGAGTGCACATAATATTCAACTGTAGATGGAAGGACATACAGAGGAGTGCACATAATATTCAACTGTAGATGGAAGGACATACAGAGGAGTGCACATAATATTCAACTGTAGATGGAAGGACATACAGAGGAGTGCACATAATATTCAACTGTAGATGGAAGGACATACAGAGGAGTGCACATAATATTCAACTGTAGATGGAAGGACATACAGAGGAGTGCACATAATATTCAACTGTAGATGGAAGGACATACAGAGGAGTGCACATAATATTCAACTGTAGATGGAAGGACATACAGAGGAGTGCACATAATATTCAACTGTAGATGGAAGGACATACAGAGGAGTGCACATAATATTCAACTGTAGATGGAAGGACATACAGAGGAGTGCACATAATATTCAACTGTAGATGGAAGGACATACAGAGGAGTGCACATAATATTCAACTGTAGATGGAAGGACATACAGAGGAGTGCACATAATATTCAACTGTAGATGGAAGGAGTGCACATAATATTCAACTGTAGATGGAAGGACATACAGAGGAGTGCACATAATATTCAACTGTAGATGGAAGGACATACAGAGGAGTGCACATAATATTCAACTGTAGATGGAAGGACATACAGAGGAGTGCACATAATATTCAACTGTAGATGGAAGGACATACAGAGGAGTGCACATAATATTCAACTGTAGATGGAAGGACATACAGAGGAGTGCACATAATATTCAACTGTAGATGGAAGGACATACAGAGGAGTGCACATAATATTCAACTGTAGATGGAAGGACATACAGAGGAGTGCACATAATATTCAACTGTAGATGGAAGGACATACAGAGGAGTGCACATAATATTCAACTGTAGATGGAAGGACATACAGAGGAGTAGATGGAAGGACATACATAATATTCAACTGTAGATGGAAGGACATACAGAGGAGTGCACATAATATTCAACTGTAGATGGAAGGACATACAGAGGAGTGCACATAATATTCAACTGTAGATGGAAGGACATACAGAGGAGTGCACATATTATTCAACTGTAGATGGAAGGACATAAAGAGGAGTGCACATAATATTCAACTGTAGATGGAAGGACATACAGAGGAGTGCACATATTATTCAACTGTAGATGGAAGGACATACAGAGGAGTGCACATAATATTCAACTGTAGATGGAAGGACATACAGAGGAGTGCACATATTATTCAACTGTAGATGGAAGGACATACAGAGGAGTGCACATAATATTCAACTGTAGATGGAAGGACATACAGAGGAGTGCACATAATATTCAACTGTAGATGGAAGGACATACAGAGGAGTGCACATAATATTCAACTGTAGATGGAAGGACATACAGAGGAGTGCACATAATATTCAACTGTAGATGGAAGGACATAAAGAGGAGTGCACATAATATTCAACTGTAGATGGAAGGACATACAGAGGAGTGCACATAATATTCAACTGTAGATGGAAGGACATACAGAGGAGTGCACATAATATTCAACTGTAGATGGAAGGACATACAGAGGAGTGCACATAATATTCAACTGTAGATGGAAGGACATACAGAGGAGTGCACATAATATTCAACTGTAGATGGAAGGACATACAGAGGAGTGCACATAATATTCAACTGTAGATGGAAGGACATACAGAGGAGTGCACATAATATTCAACTGTAGATGGAAGGACATACAGAGGAGTGCACATAATATTCAACTGTAGATGGAAGGACATACAGAGGAGTGCACATAATATTCAACTGTAGATGGAAGGACATACAGAGGAGTGCACATAATATTCAACTGTAGATGGAAGGACATACAGAGGAGTGCACATAATATTCAACTGTAGATGGAAGGACATACAGAGGAGTGCACATAATATTCAACTGTAGATGGAAGGACATACAGAGGGAGGACACATAATATTCAACTGTAGATGGAAGGACATACAGAGGAGTGCACATAATATTCAACTGTAGATGGAAGGACATACAGAGGAGTGCACATAATATTCAACTGTAGATGGAAGGACATACAGAGGAGTGCACATAATATTCAACTGTAGATGGAAGGACATACAGAGGAGTGCACATAATATTCAACTGTAGATGGAAGGACATACAGAGGAGTGCACATAATATTCAACTGTAGATGGAAGGACATACAGAGGAGTGCACATAATATTCAACTGTAGATGGAAGGACATACAGAGGAGTGCACATAATATTCAACTGTAGATGGAAGGACATACAGAGGAGTGCACATAATATTCAACTGTAGATGGAAGGACATACAGAGGAGTGCACATAATATTCAACTGTAGATGGAAGGACATACAGAGGAGTGCATAATATTCATAATATTCAATATTATTCAACTGTAGATGGAAGGACATACAGAGGAGATGGAAGGACACATAATATTCAACTGTAGATGGAAGGACATACAGAGGAGTGCACATATTATTCAACTGTAGATGGAAGGACATACAGAGGAGTGCACATAATATTCAACTGTAGATGGAAGGACATACAGAGGAGTGCACATAATATTCAACTGTAGATGGAAGGACATACAGAGAGGAGTGCATACATAATATTCAACTGTAGATGGAAGGACATACAGAGGAGTGCACATAATATTCAACTGTAGATGGAAGGACATACAGAGGAGTGCACATATTATTCAACTGTAGATGGGACATACAGAGGAGTGCACATAATATTCAACTGTAGATGGAAGGACATACAGAGGAGTGCACATAATATTCAACTGTAGATGGAAGGACATACAGAGGAGTGCACATAATATTCAACTGTAGATGGAAGGACATACAGAGGAGTGCACATAATATTCAACTGTAGATTAATATTCAACTGTAGATGGAAGGACATACAGAGGAGTGCACATAATATTCAACTGTAGATGGAAGGACATACAGAGGAGTGCACATAATATTCAACTGTAGATGGAAGGACATACAGAGGAGTGCACATAATATTCAACTGTAGATGGAAGGACATACAGAGAGTGCACATAATATTCAACTGTAGATGAAGGACATACAGAGGAGTGCACATAATATTCAACTGTAGATGGAAGGACATACAGAGGAGTGCACATAATATTCAACTGTAGATGGAAGGACATACAGAGGAGTGCACATAATATTCAACTGTAGATGGAAGGACATAAAGAGGAGTGCACATAATATTCAACTGTAGATGGAAGGACATACAGAGGAGTGCACATAATATTCAACTGTAGATGGAAGGACATACAGAGGAGTGCACATAATATTCAACTGTAGATGGAAGGACATACAGAGGAGTGCACATAATATTCAACTGTAGATGGAAGGACATACAGAGGAGTGCACATAATATTCAACTGTAGATGGAAGGACATACAGAGGAGTGCACATATTATTCAACTGTAGATGGAAGGACATACAGAGGAGTGCACATAATATTCAACTGTAGATGGAAGGACATACAGAGGAGTGCACATAATATTCAACTGTAGATGGAAGGACATACAGAGGAGTGCACATAATATTCAACTGTAGATGGAAGGACATACAGAGGAGTGCACATAATATTCAACTGTAGATGGAAGGACATAAAGAGGAGTGCACATAATATTCAAGAGGAGTGCACATAATATTCAACTGTAGATGGAAGGACATACAGAGGAGTGCACATAATATTCAACTGTAGATGGAAGGACATACAGAGGAGTGCACATAATATTCAACTGTAGATGGAAGGACATACAGAGGAGTGCACATAATATTCAACTGTAGATGGAAGGACATACAGAGGAGTGCACATAATATTCAACTGTAGATGGAAGGACATACAACTGAGATGGAAGGACATACAGAGGAGTGCACATAATATTCAACTGTAGATGGAAGGACATACAGAGGAGTGCACATAATATTCAACTGTAGATGGAAGGACATACAGAGGAGTGCACATAATATTCAACTGTAGATGGAAGGACATACAGAGGAGTGCACATAATATTCAACTGTAGATGGAAGGACATACAGAGGAGTGCACATAATATTCAACTGTAGATGGAAGGACATACAGAGGAGTGCACATAATATTCAACTGTAGATGGAAGGACATACAGAGGAGTGCACATATATTCATATTCAACTGTAGATGGAAGGACATACAGAGGAGTGCACATAATATTCAACTGTAGATGGAAGGACATACAGAGGAGTGCACATAATATTCAACTGTAGATGGAAGGACATACAGAGGAGTGCACATAATATTCAACTGTAGATGGAAGGACATACAGAGGAGTGCACATAATATTCAACTGTAGATGGAAGGACATACAGAGGAGTGCACATAATATTCAACTGTAGATGGAAGGACATACAGAGGAGTGCACATAATATTCAACTGTAGATGGAAGGACATACAGAGGAGTGCACATAATATTCAACTGTAGATGGAAGGACATACAGAGGAGTGCACATAATATTCAACTGTAGATGGAAGGACATACAGAGGAGTGCACATAATATTCAACTGTAGATGGAAGGACATACAGAGGAGTGCACATAATATTCAACTGTAGATGGAAGGACATACAGAGGAGTGCACATAATATTCAACTGTAGATGGAAGGACATACAGAGGAGTGCACATAATATTCAACTGTAGATGGAAGGACATACAGAGTGCACATAATATTCAACTGTAGATGGAAGGACATACAGAGGAGTGCACATAATATTCAACTGTAGATGGAAGGACATACAGAGGAGTGCACATAATATTCAACTGTAGATGGAAGGACATACAGAGGAGTGCACATAATATTCAACTGTAGATGGAAGGACATACAGAGGAGTGCACATAATATTCAACTGTAGATGGAAGGACATAGATGGAAGGACATACAGAGGAGTGCACATAATATTCAACTGTAGATGGAAGGACATACAGAGGAGTGCACATAATATTCAACTGTAGATGGAAGGACATACAGAGGAGTGCACATAATATTCAACTGTAGATGGAAGGACATACAGAGGAGTGCACATAATATTCAACTGTAGATGGAAGGACATACAGAGGAGTGCACATAATATTCAACTGTAGATGGGACATACAGAGGACATAATATTCAACTGTAGATGGAGGACATGCACATAATATTCAACTGTAGATGGAAGGACATACAGAGGAGTGCACATAATATTCAACTGTAGATGGAAGGACATACAGAGGAGTGCACATAATATTCAACTGTAGATGGAAGGACATACAGAGGAGTGCACATAATATTCAACTGTAGATGGAAGGACATACAGAGGAGTGTAGATGGAAGGACACATAATATTCAACTGTAGATGGAAGGACATACAGAGGAGTGCACATAATATTCAACTGTAGATGGAAGGACATACAGAGGAGTGCACATAATATTCAACTGTAGATGGAAGGACATACAGAGGAGTGCACATAATATTCAACTGTAGATGGAAGGACATACAGAGGAGTGCACATAATATTCAACTGTAGATGGAAGGACATACAGAGGAGTGCACATAATATTCAACTGTAGATGGAAGGACATACAGAGGAGTGCACATAATATTCAACTGTAGATGGAAGGACATACAGAGGAGTGCACATAATATTCAACTGTAGATGGAAGGACATACAGAGGAGGACATGCACATAATATTCAACTGTAGATGGAAGGACATACAGAGGAGTGCACATAATATTCAACTGTAGATGGAAGGACATACAGAGGAGTGCACATAATATTCAACTGTAGATGGAAGGACATACAGAGGAGTGCACATAATATTCAACTGTAGATGGAAGGACATACAGAGGAGTGCACATAATATTCAACTGTAGATGGAAGGACATACAGAGGAGTGCACATATTCAACTAGATGGAAGGACATCAGACTGTAGATGGAAGGACATACAGAGGAGTGCACATAATATTCAACTGTAGATGGAAGGACATACAGAGGAGTGCACATAATATTCAACTGTAGATGGAAGGACATACAGAGGATGGAAGGACATGAGAGTGCACATAATATTCAACTGTAGATGGAAGGACATACAGAGGAGTGCACATAATATTCAACTGTAGATGGAAGGACATACAGAGGAGTGCACATAATATTCAACTGTAGATGGAAGGACATACAGAGGAGTGCACATAATATTCAACTGTAGATGGAAGGACATACAGAGGAGTGCACATAATATTCAACTGTAGATGGAAGGACATACAGAGGAGTGCACATAATATTCAACTGTAGATGGAAGGACATACAGAGGAGTGCACATAATATTCAACTGTAGATGGAAGGACATACAGAGGAGTGCACATAATATTCAACTGTAGATGGAAGGACATACAGAGGAGTGCACATAATATTCAACTGTAGATGGAAGGACATACAGAGGAGTGCACATAATATTCAACTGTAGATGGAAGGACATACAGAGGAGTGCACATAATATTCAACTGTAGATGGAAGGACATACAGAGGAGTGCACATAATATTCAACTGTAGATGGAAGGACATACAGAGGAGTGCACATATTCATAGATGGAAGGACATCAGAGGAGTGCACATATTATTCAACTGTAGATGGAAGGACATACAGAGGAGTGCACATAATATTCAACTGTAGATGGAAGGACATACAGAGGAGTGCACATAATATTCAACTGTAGATGGAAGGACATACAGAGGAGTGCACATAATATTCAACTGTAGATGGAAGGACATACAGAGGAGTGCACATAATATTCAACTGTAGATGGAAGGACATACAGAGGAGTGCACATAATATTCAACTGTAGATGGAAGGACATACAGAGGAGTGCACATAATATTCAACTGTAGATGGAAGGACATACAGAGGAGTGCACATAATATTCAACTGTAGATGGAAGGACATACAGAGGAGTGCACATAATATTCAACTGTAGATGGAAGGACATACAGAGGAGTGCACATAATATTCAACTGTAGATGGAAGGACATACAGAGGAGTGCACATAATATTCAACTGTAGATGGAGGACATACAGAGGAGTGCACATAATATTCAACTGTAGATGGAAGGACATACAGAGGAGTGCACATAATATTCAACTGTAGATGGAAGGACATACAGAGGAGTGCACATAATATTCAACTGTAGATGGAAGGACATACAGAGGAGTGCACATAATATTCAACTGTAGATGGAAGGACATACAGAGGAGTGCATATAATATTCAACTGTAGATGGAAGGACATACAGAGGAGTGAACATAATATTCAACTGTAGATGGAAGGACATACAGAGGAGTGCACATAATATTCAACTGTAGATGGAAGGACATACAGAGGAGTGCACATAATATTCAACTGTAGATGGAAGGACATACAGAGGAGTGCACATAATATTCAACTGTAGATGGAAGGACATACAGAGGAGTGCACATAATATTCAACTGTAGATGGAAGGACATACAGAGGAGTGCACATAATATTCAACTGTAGATGGAAGGACATACAGAGGAGTGCACATAATATTCAACTGTAGATGGAAGGACATACAGAGGAGTAATATTCAACTGTAGCACATAATATTCAACTGTAGATGGAAGGACATACAGAGGAGTGCACATAATATTCAACTGTAGATGGAAGGACATACAGAGGAGTGCACATAATATTCAACTGTAGATGGAAGGACATACAGAGGAGTGCACATAATATTCAACTGTAGATGGAAGGACATACAGAGGAGTGCACATAATATTCAACTGTAGATGGAAGGACATACAGAGGAGTGCACATAATATTCAACTGTAGATGGAAGGACATAAAGAGGAGTGCACATATATTCAACTGTAGATGGAAGGACATAATATTCAGAGATGGAAGTGAGGAGTGCACATAATATTCAACTGTAGATGGAAGGACATACAGAGGAGTGCACATAATATTCAACTGTAGATGGAAGGACATACAGAGGAGTGCACATAATATTCAACTGTAGATGGAAGGACATACAGAGGAGTGCACATAATATTCAACTGTAGATGGAAGGACATACAGAGGAGTGCACATAATATTCAACTGTAGATGGAAGGACATACAGAGGAGTGAACATAATATTCAACTGTAGATGGAAGGACATACAGAGGAGTGCACATAATATTCAACTGTAGATGGAAGGACATACAGAGGAGTGCACATAATATTCAACTGTAGATGGAAGGACATACAGAGGAGTGCACATAATATTCAACTGTAGATGGAAGGACATACAGAGGAGTGCACATAATATTCAACTGTAGATGGAAGGACATACAGAGGAGTGCACATAATATTCAACTGTAGATGGAAGGACATACAGAGGAGTGCACATAATATTCAACTGTAGATGGAAGGACATACAGAGGAGTGCACATAATATTCAACTGTAGATGGAAGGACATACAGAGGACACATAATATTCAACTGTAGATGGAAGGACATACAGAGGAGTGCACATAATATTCAACTGTAGATGGAAGGACATAGAGGAGTGCACATAATATTCAACATGTAGATGGAAGGACATACAGAGGAGTGCACATAATATTCAACTGTAGATGGAAGGACATACAGAGGAGTGCACATAATATTCAACTGTAGATGGAAGGACATACAGAGGAGTGCACATAATATTCAACTGTAGATGGAAGGACATACAGAGGAGTGCACATAATATTCAACTGTAGATGGAAGGACATACAGAGGAGTGCACATAATATTCAACTGTAGATGGAAGGACATACAGAGGAGTGCACATAATATTCAACTGTAGATGGAAGGACATACAGAGGAGTGCACATAATATTCAACTGTAGATGGAAGGACATACAGAGGAGTGCACATAATATTCAACTGTAGATGGAAGGACATACAGAGGAGTGCACATAATATTCAACTGTAGATGGAAGGACATACAGAGGAGTGCACATAATATTCAACTGTAGATGGAAGGACATACAGAGGATTCAACTGTGATGGAAGGACATACAGAGGAGTGCACATAATATTCAACTGTAGATGGAAGGACATACAGAGGAGTGCACATAATATTCAACTGTAGATGGAAGGACATACAGAGGAGTGCACATAATATTCAACTGTAGATGGAAGGACATACAGAGGAGTGCACATATTATTCAACTGTAGATGGAAGGACATACAGAGGAGTGCACATAATATTCAACTGTAGATGGAAGGACATACAGAGGAGTGCACATAATATTCAACTGTAGATGGAAGGACATACAGAGGAGTGCACATAATATTCAACTGTAGATGGAAGGACATACAGAGGAGTGCACATAATATTCAACTGTAGATGGAAGGACATAAAGAGGAGTGCACATAATATTCAACTGTAGATGGAAGGACATACAGAGGAGTGCACATAATATTCAACTGTAGATGGAAGGACATACAGAGGAGTGCACATAATATTCAACTGTAGATGGAAGGACATACAGAGGAGTGCACATAATATTCAACTGTAGATGGAAGGACATACAGAGGAGTGCACATAATATTCAACTGTAGATGGAAGGACATACAGAGGAGTGCACATAATATTCAACTGTAGATGGAAGGACATACAGAGGAGTGCACATAATATTCAACTGTAGATGGAAGGACATACAGAGGAGTGCACATAATATTCAACTGTAGATGGAAGGACATACAGAGGAGTGCACATAATATTCAACTGTAGATGGAAGGACATACAGAGGAGTGCACATAATATTCAACTGTAGATGGAAGGACATACAGAGGAGTGCACATAATATTCAACTGTAGATGGAAGGACATACAGAGGAGTGCACATAATATTCAACTGTAGATGGAAGGACATACAGAGGAGTGCACATATTATTCAACTGTAGATGGAAGGACATACAGAGGAGTGCACATAATATTCAACTGTAGATGGAAGGACATACAGAGGAGTGCACATAATATTCAACTGTAGATGGAAGGACATACAGAGGAGTGCACATAATATTCAACTGTAGATGGAAGGACATACAGAGGAGTGCACATAATATTCAACTGTAGATGGAAGGACATACAGAGGAGTGCACATAATATTCAACTGTAGATGGAAGGACATACAGAGGAGTGCACATAATATTCAACTGTAGATGGAAGGACATACAGAGGAGTGCACATAATATTCATGTCAACTGTAGTAGATGGAAGGACATACAGAGGAGTGCACATAATATTCAACTGTAGATGGAAGGACATACAGAGGAGTGCACATAATATTCAACTGTAGATGGAAGGACATACAGAGGAGTGCACATAATATTCAACTGTAGATGGAAGGACATACAGAGGAGTGCACATAATATTCAACTGTAGATGGAAGGACATACAGAGGAGTGCACATAATATTCAACTGTAGATGGAAGGACATACAGAGGAGTGCACATAATATTCAACTGTAGATGGAAGGACATACAGAGGAGTGCACATAATATTCAACTGTAGATGGAAGGACATACAGAGGAGTGCACATAATATTCAACTGTAGATGGAAGGACATACAGAGGAGTGCACATAATATTCAACTGTAGATGGAAGGACATACAGAGGAGTGCACATATTATTCAACTGTAGATGGAAGGACATACAGAGGAGTGCACATAATATTCAACTGTAGATGGAAGGACATACAGAGGAGTGCACATAATATTCAACTGTAGATGGAAGGACATACAGAGGAGTGCACATATTATTCAACTGTAGATGGAAGGACATACAGAGGAGTGCACATAATATTCAACTGTAGATGGAAGGACATACAGAGGAGTGCACATAATATTCAACTGTAGATGGAAGGACATACAGAGGAGTGCACATAATATTCAACTGTAGATGGAAGGACATACAGAGGAGTGCACATAATATTCAACTGTAGATGGAAGGACATACAGAGGAGTGCACATAATATTCAACTGTAGATGGAAGGACATACAGAGGAGTGCACATAATATTCAACTGTAGATGGAAGGACATACAGAGGAGTGCACATAATATTCAACTGTAGATGGAAGGACATACAGAGGAGTGCATAATATTCAACTGTAGATAAGGACATACAGAGGAGTCAACATAATATTCAACTGTAGATGGAAGGACATACAGAGGAGTGCACATAATATTCAACTGTAGATGGAAGGACATACAGAGGAGTGCACATAATATTCAACTGTAGATGGAAGGACATACAGAGGAGTGCACATAATATTCAACTGTAGATGGAAGGACATACAGAGGAGTGCACATAATATTCAACTGTAGATGGAAGGACATACAGAGGAGTGCACATAATATTCAACTGTAGATGGAAGGACATACAGAGGAGTGCACATAATATTCAACTGTAGATGGAAGGACATACAGAGGAGTGCACATAATATTCAACTGTAGATGGAAGGACATACAGAGGAGTGCACATAATATTCAACTGTAGATGGAAGGACATACAGAGGAGTGCACATAATATTCAACTGTAGATGGAAGGACATACAGAGGAGTGCACATAATATTCAACTGTAGATGGAAGGACATACAGAGGAGTGCACATAATATTCAACTGTAGATGGAAGGACATACAGAGGAGTGCACATAATATTCAACTGTAGATGGAAGGACATACAGAGGAGTGCACATAATATTCAACTGTAGATGGAAGGACATACAGAGGAGTGCACATAATATTCAACTGTAGATGGAAGGACATACAGAGGAGTGCACATAATATTCAACTGTAGATGGAAGGACATACAGAGGAGTGCACATAATATTCAACTGTAGATGGAAGGACATACAGAGGAGTGCACATAATATTCAACTGTAGATGGAAGGACATACAGAGGAGTGCACATAATATTCAACTGTAGATGGAAGGACATACAGAGGAGTGACATAATATTCAACTGTAGATGGAAGGACATACAGAGGAGTGCACATAATATTCAACTGTAGATGGAAGGACATACAGAGGAGTGCACATAATATTCAACTGTAGATGGAAGGACATACAGAGGAGTGCACATAATATTCAACTGTAGATGGAAGGACATACAGAGGAGTGCACATAATATTCAACTGTAGATGGAAGGACATACAGAGGACATAATATTCAACTGTAGATGGAAGGACACATAATAATATTCAACTGTAGATGGAAGGACATACAGAGGAGTGCACATAATATTCAACTGTAGATGGAAGGACATACAGAGGAGTGCACATAATATTCAACTGTAGATGGAAGGACATACAGAGGAGTGCACATAATATTCAACTGTAGATGGAAGGACATACAGAGGAGTGCACATAATATTCAACTGTAGATGGAAGGACATACAGAGGAGTGCACATAATATTCAACTGTAGATGGAAGGACATACAGAGGAGTGCACATAATATTCAACTGTAGATGGAAGGACATACAGAGGAGTGCACATAATATTCAACTGTAGATGGAAGGACATACAGAGGAGTGATGGAAGGACATATAATATTCAACTGTAGATGGAAGGACATACAGAGGAGTGCACATAATATTCAACTGTAGATGGAAGGACATACAGAGGAGTGCACATAATATTCAACTGTAGATGGAAGGACATACAGAGGAGTGCACATAATATTCAACTGTAGATGGAAGGACATACAGAGGAGTGCACATAATATTCAACTGTAGATGGAAGGACATACAGAGGAGTGCACATAATATTCAACTGTAGATGGAAGGACATACAGAGGAGTGCACATAATATTCAACTGTAGATGGAAGGACATACAGAGGAGTGCACATAATATTCAACTGTAGATGGAAGGACATACAGAGGAGTGCACATAATATTCAACTGTAGATGGAAGGACATACAGAGGAGTGCACATAATATTCAACTGTAGATGGAAGGACATACAGAGGAGTGCACATAATATTCAACTGTAGATGGAAGGACATACAGAGGAGTGCACATAATATTCAACTGTAGATGGAAGGACATACAGAGGAGTGCACATAATATTCAACTGTAGATGGAAGGACATACAGAGGAGTGCACATAATATTCAACTGTAGATGGAAGGACATACAGAGGAGTGCACATAATATTCAACTGTAGATGGAAGGACATACAGAGGAGTGCACATAATATTCAACTGTAGATGGAAGGACATACAGAGGAGTGCACATATTCAACTATTCAAATATTGTAGATGGAAGGACATACAGAGGAGTGCACATAATATTCAACTGTAGATGGAAGGACATACAGAGGAGTGCACATAATATTCAACTGTAGATGGAAGGACATACAGAGGAGTGCACATAATATTCAACTGTAGATGGAAGGACATACAGAGGAGTGCACATAATATTCAACTGTAGATGGAAGGACATACAGAGGAGTGCACATAATATTCAACTGTAGATGGAAGGACATACAGAGGAGTGCACATAATATTCAACTGTAGATGGAAGGACATACAGAGGAGTGCACATAATATTCAACTGTAGATGGAAGGACATACAGAGGAGTGCACATAATATTCAACTGTAGATGGAAGGACATACAGAGGAGTGCACATAATATTCAACTGTAGATGGAAGGACATACAGAGGAGTGCACATAATATTCAACTGTAGATGGAAGGACATACAGAGGAGTGCACATAATATTCAACTGTAGATGGAAGGACATACAGAGGAGTGCACATAATATTCAACTGTAGATGGAAGGACATACAGAGGAGTGCACATAATATTCAACTGTAGATGGAAGGACATACAGAGGAGTGCACATAATATTCAACTGTAGATGGAAGGACATACAGAGGAGTGCACATAATATTCAACTGTAGATGGAAGGACATACAGAGGAGTGCACATAATATTCAACTGTAGATGGAAGGACATACAGAGGAGTAGATGGAAGGACATACAGAGGAGTACATAATATTCAACTGTAGATGGAAGGACATACAGAGGAGTGCACATAATATTCAACTGTAGATGGAAGGACATACAGAGGAGTGCACATAATATTCAACTGTAGATGGAAGGACATACAGAGGAGTGCACATATTATTCAACTGTAGATGGAAGGACATACAGAGGAGTGCACATAATATTCAACTGTAGATGGAAGGACATACAGAGGAGTGCACATATTATTCAACTGTAGATGGAAGGACATACAGAGGAGTGCACATAATATTCAACTGTAGATGGAAGGACATACAGAGGAGTGCACATAATATTCAACTGTAGATGGAAGGACATACAGAGGAGTGCACATAATATTCAACTGTAGATGGAAGGACATACAGAGGAGTGCACATAATATTCAACTGTAGATGGAAGGACATACAGAGGAGTGCACATAATATTCAACTGTAGATGGAAGGACATACAGAGGAGTGCACATAATATTCAACTGTAGATGGAAGGACATACAGAGGAGTGCACATAATATTCAACTGTAGATGGAAGGACATACAGAGGAGTGCACATAATATTCAACTGTAGATGGAAGGACATACAGAGGAGTGCACATAATATTCAACTGTAGATGGAAGGACATACAGAGGAGTGCACATAATATTCAACTGTAGATGGAAGGACATAAGAGGAGTGCACATAATATTCAACTGTAGATGGAAGGACATACAGAGGAGTGCACATAATATTCAACTGTAGATGGAAGGACATACAGAGGACATAATATTCAACTGTAGATGGAAGGACACATAATATTCAACTGTAGATGGAAGGACATACAGAGGAGTGCACATAATATTCAACTGTAGATGGAAGGACATACAGAGGAGTGCACATAATATTCAACTGTAGATGGAAGGACATACAGAGGAGTGCATACAGAGGAGTGCACATAATATTCAACTGTAGATGGAAGGACATACAGAGGAGTGCACATAATATTCAACTGTAGATGGAAGGACATACAGAGGAGTGTAGATGGAAGGACACATAATATTCAACTGTAGATGGAAGGACATACAGAGGAGTGCACATAATATTCAACTGTAGATGGAAGGACATACAGAGGAGTGCACATAATATTCAACTGTAGATGGAAGGACATACAGAGGAGTGCACATAATATTCAACTGTAGATGGAAGGACATACAGAGGAGTGCACATAATATTCAACTGTAGATGGAAGGACATACAGAGGAGTGCACATAATATTCAACTGTAGATGGAAGGACATACAGAGGAGTGCACATGTAGATGGATTCAACTGTAGATGGAAGGACATACAGAGGAGTGCACATAATATTCAACTGTAGATGGAAGGACATACAGAGGAGTGCACATAATATTCAACTGTAGATGGAAGGACATACAGAGGAGTGCACATAATATTCAACTGTAGATGGAAGGAGTGCAACATAATATTCAACTGTAGATGGAAGGACATACAGAGGAGTGAACATATGCATATTCAACTATTATTCAACTGTAGATGGAAGGACATACAGAGGAGTGCACATAATATTCAACTGTAGATGGAAGGACATACAGAGGAGTGCACATAATATTCAACTGTAGATGGGACATACAGGACACATAATATTCAACTGTAGATGGAAGGACATACAGAGGAGTGCACATAATATTCAACTGTAGATGGAAGGACATACAGAGGAGTGCACATAATATTCAACTGTAGATGGAAGGACATACAGAGGAGTGCACATAATATTCAACTGTAGATGGAAGGACATACAGAGGAGTGCACATAATATTCAACTGTAGATGGAAGGACATACAGAGGAGTGCACATAATATTCAACTGTAGATGGAAGGACATACAGAGGAGTGCACATAATATTCAACTGTAGATGGAAGGACATACAGAGGAGTGCACATAATATTCAACTGTAGATGGAAGGACATACAGAGGAGTGCACATAATATTCAACTGTAGATGGAAGGACATACAGAGGAGTGCACATAATATTCAACTGTAGATGGAAGGACATACAGAGGAGTGCACATAATATTCAACTGTAGATGGAAGGACATAAAGAGGAGTGCACATAATATTCAACTGTAGATGGAAGGACATACAGAGGAGTGCACATAATATTCAACTGTAGATGGAAGGACATACAGAGGAGTGCACATAATATTCAACTGTAGATGGAAGGACATACAGAGGAGTGCACATGTAGATGGAAGGACATATGCAACTGTAGATGGAAGGACATACAGAGGAGTGCACATAATATTCAACTGTAGATGGAAGGACATACAGAGGAGTGCACATAATATTCAACTGTAGATGGAAGGACATACAGAGGAGTGCACATAATATTCAACTGTAGATGGAAGGACATACAGAGGAGTGCACATAATATTCAACTGTAGATGGGAAGAGACATAGATGGAGACATACAGAGGAGTGCACATAATATTCAACTGTAGATGGAAGGACATACAGAGGAGTGCACATAATATTCAACTGTAGATGGAAGGACATACAGAGGAGTGCACATAATATTCAACTGTAGATGGAAGGACATACAGAGGAGTGCACATAATATTCAACTGTAGATGGAAGGACATACAGAGGAGTGCACATAATATTCAACTGTAGATGGAAGGACATACAGAGGAGTGCACATAATATTCAACTGTAGATGGAAGGACATACAGAGGAGTGCACATAATATTCAACTGTAGATGGAAGGACATACAGAGGAGTGCACATAATATTCAACTGTAGATGGAAGGACATACAGAGGAGTGCACATAATATTCAACTGTAGATGGAAGGACATACAGAGGAGTGCACATAATATTCAACTGTAGATGGAAGGACATACAGAGGAGTGCACATAATATTCAACTGTAGATGGAAGGACATACAGAGGAGTGCACATAATATTCAACTGTAGATGGAAGGACATACAGAGGAGTGCACATAATATTCAACTGTAGATGGAAGGACATACAGAGGAGTAAATATTCAACTGTAGATGGAAGGACATACAGAGGAGTGCACATAATATTCAACTGTAGATGGAAGGACATACAGAGGAGTGCACATAATATTCAACTGTAGATGGAAGGACATACAGAGGAGTGCACATAATATTCAACTGTAGATGGAAGGACATACAGAGGAGTGATGGAAGGACACATACATAATATTCAACTGTAGATGGAAGGACATACAGAGGAGTGCACATAATATTCAACTGTAGATGGAAGGACATACAGAGGAGTGCACATAATATTCAACTGTAGATGGAAGGACATACAGAGGAGTGCACATAATATTCAACTGTAGATGGAAGGACATACAGAGGAGTGCACATAATATTCAACTGTAGATGGAAGGACATACAGAGGAGTGCACATAATATTCAACTGTAGATGGAAGGACATACAGAGGAGTGCACATAATATTCAACTGTAGATGGAAGGACATACAGAGGAGTGCACATAATATTCAACTGTAGATGGAAGGACATACAGAGGAGTGCACATAATATTCAACTGTAGATGGAAGGACATACAGAGGAGTGCACATAATATTCAACTGTAGATGGAAGGACATACAGAGGAGTGCATACAGAGGAGTGCACATAATATTCAACTGTAGATGGAAGGACATACAGAGGAGTGCACATAATATTCAACTGTAGATGGAAGGACATACAGAGGAGTGCACATATTATTCAACTGTAGATGGAAGGACATACAGAGGAGTGCACATAATATTCAACTGTAGATGGAAGGACATACAGAGGAGTGCACATAATATTCAACTGTAGATGGAAGGACATACAGAGGAGTGCACATAATATTCAACTGTAGATGGAAGGACATACAGAGGAGTGCACATAATATTCAACTGTAGATGGGAAGAGGACATACAGAGATGGAAGGACATACAGAGGAGTGCACATAATATTCAACTGTAGATGGAAGGACATACAGAGGAGTGCACATAATATTCAACTGTAGATGGAAGGACATACAGAGGAGTGCACATAGATATTAATATTCAACTGTAGATGGAAGGACATACAGAGGAGTGCACATAATATTCAACTGTAGATGGAAGGACATACAGAGGAGTGCACATAATATTCAACTGTAGATGGAAGGAAGGACATACAGAGGAGTGCACATAGAGGAGTGCACATAATATTCAACTGTAGATGGAAGGACATACAGAGGAGTGATGGAAGGACACATAATATTCAACTGTAGATGGAAGGACATACAGAGGAGTGCACATAATATTCAACTGTAGATGGAAGGACATACAGAGGAGTGCACATAATATTCAACTGTAGATGGAAGGACATACAGAGGAGTGCACATAATATTCAACTGTAGATGGAAGGACATACAGAGGAGTGCACATAATATTCAACTGTAGATGGAAGGACATACAGAGGAGTGCACATAATATTCAACTGTAGATGGAAGGACATACAGAGGAGTGCACATAATATTCAACTGTAGATGGAAGGACATACAGAGGAGTGCACATAATATTCAACTGTAGATGGAAGGACATACAGAGGAGTGCACATAATATTCAACTGTAGATGGAAGGACATACAGAGGAGTGCACATAATATTCAACTGTAGATGGAAGGACATACAGAGGAGTGCACATAATATTCAACTGTAGATGGAAGGACATACAGAGGAGTGCACATAATATTCAACTGTAGATGGAAGGACATACAGAGGAGTGCACATAATATTCAACTGTAGATGGAAGGACATACAGAGGAGTGCACATAATATTCAACTGTAGATGGAAGGACATACAGAGGAGTGCACATAATATTCAACTGTAGATGGAAGGACATACAGAGGAGTGCACATAATATTCAACTGTAGATGGAAGGACATACAGAGGAGTGCACATAATATTCAACTGTAGATGGAAGGACATACAGAGGAGTGCACATAATATTCAACTGTAGATGGAAGGACATACAGAGGAGTGCACATAATATTCAACTGTAGATGGAAGGACATACAGAGGATGGAGTGCTGTAGATGGAAGGACATAAAGAGGAGTAATATTCAACTGTAGATGGAAGGACATACAGAGGAGTGCACATAATATTCAACTGTAGATGGAAGGACATACAGAGGAGTGCACATAATATTCAACTGTAGATGGAAGGACATACAGAGGAGTGCACATAATATTCAACTGTAGATGGAAGGACATACAGAGGAGTGCACATAATATTCAACTGTAGATGGAAGGACATACAGAGGAGTGCACATAATATTCAACTGTAGATGGAAGGACATACAGAGGAGTGCACATAATATTCAACTGTAGATGGAAGGACATACAGAGGAGTGCATAATATTCAACTGTAGATGGAAGGACATTCAACAACTGTAGATGGAAGGACATACAGAGGAGTGCACATAATATTCAACTGTAGATGGAAGGACATACAGAGGAGTGCACATAATATTCAACTGTAGATGGAAGGACATACAGAGGAGTGCACATAATATTCAACTGTAGATGGAAGGACATACAGAGGAGTGCACATAATATTCAACTGTAGATGGAAGGACATACAGAGGAGTGCATGTAGATATTCAACTGTAGATGGAAGGACATACAGAGGAGTGCACATAATATTCAACTGTAGATGGAAGGACATACAGAGGAGTGCACATAATATTCAACTGTAGATGGAAGGACATACAGAGGAGTGCACATAATATTCAACTGTAGATGGAAGGACATACAGAGGAGTGCACATAATATTCAACTGTAGATGGAAGGACATACAGAGGAGTGCACATAATATTCAACTGTAGATGGAAGGACATACAGAGGAGTGCACATATTATTCAACTGTAGATGGAAGGACATACAGAGGAGTGCACATAATATTCAACTGTAGATGGAAGGACATACAGAGATGGAGTGCACATAATATTCAACTGTAGATGGAAGGACATACAGAGGAGTGCACATAATATTCAACTGTAGATGGAAGGACATACAGAGGAGTGCACATAATATTCAACTGTAGATGGAAGGACATACAGAGGAGTGCACATAATATTCAACTGTAGATGGAAGGACATACAGAGGAGTGCACATAATATTCAACTGTAGATGGAAGGACATACAGAGGAGTGCACATAATATTCAACTGTAGATGGAAGGACATACAGAGGAGTGCACATAATATTCAACTGTAGATGGAAGGACATACAGAGGAGTGCACATAATATTCAACTGTAGATGGAAGGACATACAGAGGAGTGCACATATTATTCAACTGTAGATGGAAGGACATACAGAGGAGTGCACATAATATTCAACTGTAGATGGAAGGACATACAGAGGACATAATATTCAACTGTAGATGGAAGGACATACAGAGGAGTGCACATAATATTCAACTGTAGATGGAAGGACATACAGAGGAGTGAACATAATATTCAACTGTAGATGGAAGGACATACAGAGGAGTGCACATATTATTCCACTGTAGATTGAAGGACATACAGAGGAGTGCACATAATATTCAACTGTAGATGGAAGGACATACAGAGGAGTGCACATATTATTCAACTGTAGATGGAAGGACATAAAGAGGAGTGCACATAATATTCAACTGTAGATGGAAGGACATAAAGAGGAGTGCACATAATATTCAACTGTAGATGGAAGGACATACAGAGGAGTGCACATAATATTCAACTGTAGATGGAAGGACATACAGAGGAGTGCACATAATATTCAACTGTAGATGGAAGGACATACAGAGGAGTGCACATAATATTCAACTGTAGATGGAAGGACATACAGAGGAGTGCACATAATATTCAACTGTAGATGGAAGGACATACAGAGGAGTGAACATAATATTCAACTGTAGATGGAAGGACATACAGAGGAGTGAACATATTATTCAACTGTAGATGGAAGGACATACAGAGGAGTGAACATAATATTCAACTGTAGATGGAAGGACATACAGAGGAGTGAACATAATATTCAACTGTAGATGGAAGGACATACAGAGGAGTGCACATAATATTCAACTGTAGATGGAAGGACATACAGAGGAGTGAACATAATATTCAACTGTAGATGGAAGGACATACAGAGGAGTGCACATAATATTCAACTGTAGATGGAAGGACATACAGAGGAGTGCACATATTATTCAACTGTAGATGGAAGGACATACAGAGGAGTGCACATAATATTCAACTGTAGATGGAAGGACATACAGAGGAGTGCACATATTATTCAACTGTAGATGGAAGGACATACAGAGGAGTGCACATAATATTCAACTGTAGATGGAAGGACATACAGAGGAGTGCACATAATATTCAACTGTAGATGGAAGGACATACAGAGGAGTGCACATATTATTCAACTGTAGATGGAAGGACATACAGAGGAGTGCACATATTATTCCACTGTAGATTGAAGGACATACAGAGGAGTGAACATATTATTCAACTGTAGATGGAAGGACATACAGAGGAGTGCACATAATATTCAACTGTAGATGGAAGGACATACAGAGGAGTGCACATATTATTCCACTGTAGATTGAAGGACATACAGAGGAGTGCACATAATATTCAACTGTAGATGGAAGGACATACAGAGGAGTGCACATATTATTCCACTGTAGATTGAAGGACATACAGAGGAGTGCACATAATATTCAACTGTAGATGGAAGGACATACAGAGGAGTGCACATAATATTCAACTGTAGATTGAAGGACATACAGAGGAGTGCACATATTATTCAACTGTAGATAGAAGGACATACAGAGGAGTGCACATAATATTCAACTGTAGATGGAAGGACATACAGAGGAGTGCACATATTATTCAACTGTAGATTGAAGGACATACAGAGGAGTGCACATATTATTCAACTGTAGATAGAAGGACATACAGAGGAGTGCACATAATATTCAACTGTAGATTGAAGGACATACAGAGGAGTGAACATAATATTCATCTGTAGATGGAAGGACATACAGAGGAGTGCACATATTATTCAACTGTAGATGGAAGGACATACAGAGGAGTGCACATATTATTCAACTGTAGATAGAAGGACATACAGAGGAGTGCACATAATATTCAACTGTAGATGGAAGGACATACAGAGGAGTGAACATAATATTCAACTGTAGATGGAAGGACATACAGAGGAGTGCACATAATATTCAACTGTAGATGGAAGGACATACAGAGGAGTGCACATAATATTCAACTGTAGATAGAAGGACATACAGAGGAGTGCACATAATATTCAACTGTAGATTGAAGGACATACAGAGGAGTGCACATATTATTCAACTGTAGATAGAAGGACATACAGAGGAGTGCACATAATATTCAACTGTAGATGGAAGGACATACAGAGGAGTGCACATATTATTCAACTGTAGATAGAAGGACATACAGAGGAGTGCACATAATATTCAACTGTAGATGGAAGGACATACAGAGGAGTGCACATAATATTCAACTGTAGATGGAAGGACATACAGAGGAGTGCACATAATATTCAACTGTAGATGGAAGGACATACAGAGGAGTGAACATATTATTCAACTGTAGATGGAAGGACATACAGAGGAGTGCACATAATATTCAACTGTAGATGGAAGGACATACAGAGGAGTGCACATAATATTCAACTGTAGATGGAAGGACATACAGAGGAGTGAACATATTATGCAACTGTAGATGGAAGGACATACAGAGGAGTGCACATATTATTCAACTGTAGATGGAAGGACATACAGAGGAGTGCACATAATATTCAACTGTAGATGGAAGGACATACAGAGGAGTGAACATAATATTCAACTGTAGATGGAAGGACATACAGAGGAGTGAACATAATATTCAACTGTAGATGGAAGGACATACAGAGGAGTGCACATAATATTCAACTGTAGATGGAAGGACATACAGAGGAGTGAACATAATATTCAACTGTAGATGGAAGGACATACAGAGGAGTGCACATAATATTCAACTGTAGATGGAAGGACATACAGAGGAGTGCACATAATATTCAACTGTAGATGGAAGGACATACAGAGGAGTGCACATAATATTCAACTGTAGATGGAAGGACATACAGAGGAGTGAACATATTATTCAACTGTAGATGGAAGGACATACAGAGGAGTGCACATATTATTCCACTGTAGATTGAAGGACATACAGAGGAGTGAACATAATATTCAACTGTAGATGGAAGGACATACAGAGGAGTGCACATATTATTCCACTGTAGATTGAAGGACATACAGAGGAGTGAACATAATATTCAACTGTAGATGGAAGGACATACAGAGGAGTGCACATATTATTCCACTGTAGATGGAAGGACATACAGAGGAGTGAACATAATATTCAACTGTAGATGGAAGGACATACAGAGGAGTGAACATATTATTCAACTGTAGATGGAAGGACATACAGAGGAGTGAACATAATATTCAACTGTAGATGGAAGGACATACAGAGGAGTGAACATAATATTCAACTGTAGATGGAAGGACATACAGAGGAGTGCACATAATATTCAACTGTAGATGGAAGGACATACAGAGGAGTGCACATAATATTCAACTGTAGATGGAAGGACATACAGAGGAGTGCACATAATATTCAACTGTAGATTGAAGGACATACAGAGGAGTGCACATAATATTCAACTGTAGATGGAAGGACATACAGAGGAGTGCACATAATATTCAACTGTAGATTGAAGGACATACAGAGGAGTGCACATAATATTCAACTGTAGATGGAAGGACATACAGAGGAGTGCACATAATATTCAACTGTAGATGGAAGGACATACAGAGGAGTGCACATAATATTCAACTGTAGATGGAAGGACATACAGAGGAGTGAACATAATATTCATCTGTAGATGGAAGGACATACAGAGGAGTGCACATATTATTCAACTGTAGATGGAAGGACATAAGAGGAGTGCACATAATATTCAACTGTAGATGGAAGGACATACAGAGGAGTGCACATATTATTCAACTGTAGATGGAAGGACATACAGAGGAGTGAACATAATATTCATCTGTAGATGGAAGGACATACAGAGGAGTGCACATATTATTCAACTGTAGATGGAAGGACATAAAGAGGAGTGCACATAATATTCAACTGTAGATGGAAGGACATACAGAGGAGTGAACATAATATTCATCTGTAGATGGAAGGACATACAGAGGAGTGCACATATTATTCAACTGTAGATGGAAGGACATAAAGAGGAGTGCACATAATATTCAACTGTAGATGGAAGGACATACAGAGGAGTGAACATAATATTCATCTGTAGATGGAAGGACATACAGAGGAGTGCACATATTATTCAACTGTAGATGGAAGGACATACAGAGGAGTGCACATAATATTCAACTGTAGATGGAAGGACATACAGAGGAGTGCACATAATATTCAACTGTAGATGGAAGGACATACAGAGGAGTGCACATAATATTCAACTGTAGATGGAAGGACATACAGAGGAGTGCACATAATATTCAACTGTAGATGGAAGGACATACAGAGGAGTGCACATAATATTCAACTGTAGATAGAAGGACATACAGAGGAGTGCACATAATATTCAACTGTAGATTGAAGGACATACAGAGGAGTGCACATATTATTCAACTGTAGATAGAAGGACATACAGAGGAGTGCACATAATATTCAACTGTAGATGGAAGGACATACAGAGGAGTGCACATATTATTCAACTGTAGATAGAAGGACATACAGAGGAGTGCACATAATATTCAACTGTAGATGGAAGGACATACAGAGGAGTGCACATAATATTCAACTGTAGATGGAAGGACATACAGAGGAGTGCACATAATATTCAACTGTAGATGGAAGGACATACAGAGGAGTGCACATAATATTCAACTGTAGATGGAAGGACATACAGAGGAGTGCACATAATATTCAACTGTAGATGGAAGGACATACAGAGGAGTGCACATAATATTCAACTGTAGATGGAAGGACATACAGAGGAGTGCACATAATATTCAACTGTAGATGGAAGGACATACAGAGGAGTGAACATATTATTCAACTGTAGATGGAAGGACATACAGAGGAGTGCACATAATATTCAACTGTAGATGGAAGGACATACAGAGGAGTGCACATAATATTCAACTGTAGATGGAAGGACATACAGAGGAGTGAACATATTATTCAACTGTAGATGGAAGGACATACAGAGGAGTGCACATATTATTCCACTGTAGATTGAAGGACATACAGAGGAGTGAACATAATATTCAACTGTAGATGGAAGGACATACAGAGGAGTGAACATAATATTCAACTGTAGATGGAAGGACATACAGAGGAGTGCACATATTATTCCACTGTAGATTGAAGGACATACAGAGGAGTGAACATAATATTCAACTGTAGATGGAAGGACATACAGAGGAGTGCACATATTATTCCACTGTAGATGGAAGGACATACAGAGGAGTGAACATAATATTCAACTGTAGATGGAAGGACATACAGAGGAGTGAACATAATATTCAACTGTAGATGGAAGGACATACAGAGGAGTGAACATAATATTCAACTGTAGATGGAAGGACATACAGAGGAGTGAACATATTATTCAACTGTAGATGGAAGGACATACAGAGGAGTGAACATAATATTCAACTGTAGATGGAAGGACATACAGAGGAGTGCACATAATATTCAACTGTAGATGGAAGGACATAAAGAGGAGTGCACATAATATTCAACTGTAGATGGAAGGACATACAGAGGAGTGCACATAATATTCAACTGTAGATGGAAGGACATAAAGAGGAGTGAACATATTATTCAACTGTAGATGGAAGGACATACAGAGGAGTGCACATATTATTCAACTGTAGATTGAAGGACATACAGAGGAGTGAACATAATATTCAACTGTAGATGGAAGGACATACAGAGGAGTGCACATATTATTCCACTGTAGATTGAAGGACATACAGAGGAGTGAACATAATATTCAACTGTAGATGGAAGGACATACAGAGGAGTGCACATATTATTCCACTGTAGATTGAAGGACATACAGAGGAGTGAACATAATATTCAACTGTAGATGGAAGGACATACAGAGGAGTGAACATATTATTCAACTGTAGATGGAAGGACATACAGAGGAGTGCACATATTATTCAACTGTAGATGGAAGGACATACAGAGGAGTGAACATAATATTCATCTGTAGATGGAAGGACATACAGAGGAGTGCACATATTATTCAACTGTAGATGGAAGGACATAAAGAGGAGTGCACATAATATTCAACTGTAGATGGAAGGACATACAGAGGAGTGCACATAATATTCAACTGTAGATGGAAGGACATACAGAGGAGTGCACATAATATTTAACGTCTTACTTTAAATCACACATTCTACTGACAGACTAATTGGCATGGAATAGCACCTTCAAAGCAGGCAGCATCTACTATCAAATACTTCACGTTCTGTTTGGAGGTTTCACAACTTGAAGCTGTGATCCAGATTGAAAAGAATACGTTATTTTAGAGTGGCGGGGATGTGTTAATCATTCTGTCTGAAAGAGAGGGGGAGGGACAGGGAGGAAGGAATATATGGGGAGGGAGAGGTAGGGATAGAGAGAGAGAGAAAGGGAGAGCGGGAGGGGGAGAGAGAGAGAGAGAGAGAGAGAGAGAGAGAGAGAGAGAGACAGAGAGAGAGAGAGAGAGAGAGAGAGAGAGAGAGAACCTGGACCAAACACAACAACAGGAACAGGTTAGAGAGAGAGAGAGAGAGAGAGAGAACCTGGACGAAACACAACAACAGGACCAGGTTAGAGAAAGAGAGAGAGAGAGAGAGAGAGAGAGAGAGAGAGAGAGAGAGAGAGAGAGAGAGAGAGAGAGAGAGAGAGAGAGAAGAAAGAATCAGTCATAGAGCCCATTGCCCTTTATGGTTGTGAGGTCTGGGGTCCGCTCACCAACCAAGACTTCACAAAATGGGACAAACACCACATTGAGACTCTGCACGCAGAATTCTGCAAAAATATGAGCTGAGCTGCACTTCCTAACCTCCTGCCCAATGTATGACCATATTAGAGAGACATATTTCCCTCAGATTACATAGATCCACAAAGAATTCGAAAACAAATCCGATTTTGAAAAACTCCCATATCTACTGGGTGAAATTCCACAGTATGCCATCACAGCAGCAAGATTTGTGACCTGTTGCCACGAGAAAAGGGCAACCAATGAAGAACAAACACCATTGTAAATACAACCCATATTTATGCTTATTTATTTTATCTTCTGTCCTTTAACCATTTGTACATTGTTAAAACACTGTATAATATGACATTTGTAATGTCTTTACTGTTTTGAAACTTCTGTATGTGTAATGTTTACTGTTACTTTTTGTTGTTTTTCACTTTATATATTCACTTTGTATGTTGTCTACCTCACTTGCTTTGGCAATGTTAACACATGTTTCCCATGCCAATAAAGCCCTTGAATTGAATTGAATTGAATTGAAATTGAGATAGAGGGAGGGAAGTAAAGAGAGAGAGAGAGAGAGAAAGAAAGAGAGAGAAAGAGAGAGAGGTCTCTGACCTCATCCTTATATGCTTTCTCATTGTTGTCGGTGATCAAGCCTACCACTGTTGTGTCATCAACAAACTTAATGATAGTGTTGGAGACGTGCCTGGCCGTGCAGACATGAGTGAACAGGTATTACAGGAGGGGACTGAGCACGCACCCATGAGGGGCCCCCTTGTTGAGGATCAGTGTGGCGGATGTATTATTACCTACCCTTACAACCTGGGACCGGCCCGTCAGGAAGTCCAGGATTTGCAGAGGGAGGTGTTTAGTCCCAGGGTCCTTAGCTTACTGATGAGCTTTGAGGGTACTATGGTGTTGAACACTGAGCTGTTGTCAATGAATAGCATTCTCACATAGGTTTTCCTTTTGTCCAGGTGTGATAGGGCAGTGTGGAGTGCAATAGAGATTGCATCATCTATGGATCTGTTGGTGCGGTATGCTACAGACGTGAGTGCTACGGGTCGGAAGTAATTTAGGTAGGGACTATGGTGGTCTGCTTGAAACATGTTAATTCTATTAATTCATTAATAGACTCAGGCAGGGAGATGTTGAAA